>NC_045746.1:17966654-17990644 GCF_008692095.1 Etheostoma spectabile | reverse complement strand
GTGTCTGTGTCTGTGTGTGTGTGTTTTCCAGGCTCCACAGCGGAGCGGGTTTGTCTGGCAGGTGACAGCGCTGGAGGAAACCTCTGCATCACTGTGTCCATGAAGGCCATATCCAGCGGCATCCGAGTCCCTGACGGCATCATGGCTGCCTACCCTGCCACCTTGCTCACAACTGATGCCTCGCCCTCCCGCCTACTCACGCTCATCGACCCGCTGTTGCCTTTAGGTGTCCTCGGGAAGTGTATCAATGCTTATGCAGGTATGTGGGTGTACAATGCCTGTGAGTGTGCTCTTTGTGTGTCATTTAACATGGTAATGGTTAGTGTTTAACCACTGGTACAGAAAACTCTGAATTGCTAAGGGATGTATTTTTGTAAGACACGTCTGCTCACACAGAGGTTACCAGCTGATGACGCCTGTGTTCCAGTCAGGACAGTTAACTTTTAGCGCGGTTGTGCATAATTTAAAAATGGTCTGCCAGTGAATGATGAGAACTCTGACCATGGCAATGATCTGTTATACAAATTTAACACAAAATGCCTGAATTTCCCAATCAAAATCAACTACTTAACCAAGCCGTGTACTAGAGACGGATAATGTTGGAGGAAAAGAAGGGGAAAATGTAACAACCTGCTGTCATGTACAGTGTGAAACCCAGGATCAGTCATGGCTGTAATATGCGCATCACTTTTGCACCACCTAGTTGTCTTACTGGTTTGGCTGGTCAGCCTCATATTAGTCACTGCCACTGTAAACACTCGAGCCTCTGATATACCGGAGTCTTTCACTGAGCTCTCTAAATCCTTCAACACAGAATGCATAACCGGTTCGTTTTCTGAACATAGATCTGACTCCCTGGAGTAGAAAGACTCAAACCAGTAATTTGATTAGTGACACAATGTAGCAGATTCTATCAGTAGGTTTTGATGCCGCTTTTAAACTTTTACTCGCTCATTTCTCAGGTGTCGGACAGAATATGCCGGAGAGCCACCCTGTGTACTAAATGTTATTGTTTGCAAGATAAAACTTGTTGCAAGTAAAAAGGATAATCATTTTACATTTGCACAAGAAAAAAAAATCTAGATGGACTGATTTGTGTATTTGGTTCATATATTATTCTGTTTTATCCAGCATTACCTCATAATGAGACTCTTGCATGTTGACTAGCATCATGTGGTTATGAAAGTGATGTGTTATATTGTCATTGGAATTTCTAAAACTGTTGAAGCCTGCATTAAATATTATGTTATGATATTTACGGACAAAATGGAAGATTGTTGACCACAGTGCCGAAAAGCCAATAAATACAGCATACTGTATTGCTGCCATGGGAACTGTGTATACACTGTATAGGACGAGAAAGTTATATTCTGAATATATTGCCTAGCTCTCTTAAGAGACACTTATGTAGATGTTGTTTTAATCTGCTCATGCCTTTTTTATTTAGTTTTTAGCCACCAGTATTTCACTATCTCTACCAAATCGAGCAGTAAATTACTCTTTGCCATTGTGACTGACAACAAAAATCTAAATATCTGTTTGACTCATCTACAGTGAGAACAGAAAACATTCAGACAGAAGCCGTGATTACATCCTTAAGAGCCACATTCATGTTGCGTTTCTCTTTCTGATTTATTTGATTCCTCGCTTACGTCGCATCATCTCCTTCCCAGGTACAGAATCTCAGACGGCACAGCCTGTAGTAGAAAGCGGCAGTCGGAGCTCTTTCAGTAGAGACACTGCTGTCCTCCTCGGTGATCTTACCCAGGGAGCCTCCAACTGGATCCAGTCTTTTCTGGATCCCATGCGGACTACAGGAGGAGCACGCTCCCTGTCATCGACGCCGAGAGGGTCTCTGAGCAACGAAGCTCGCATGACATCCACTTGCTCCCCCACTACAAACTGTGAAAGTCTCACAGAATACCCAGAGGGCTTTGAGCCCCTGCGCTCTGAGTGCCTGGCTTTTATCCGCCCAACTTCCTGTCCCATTATCAGGAACCCGTTTGTGTCGCCCCTCCTGGCTCCCAACAACCTGCTGAGAGGCCTGCCACCTGTACACATAGTGGTAAGAGACGGAAGAGACCTGAGTGTGGAAGAGTTTATATTTCCTGGGAAAACCTCATCTTCACCCTGAGGACAATTTCTTTCAACACTAAATTTATCTTCAGTGGTGTGCAATTTAAGCTGAGGCAGAGCTACAAGTTCTTGATTGTTAGCATGATAGTCAGACTCCGTTGTCCTTCTTTAGTTGCCCTTTCCTTTACCTAATTCATTGAGTTTGAATAGCTACAACTCTGAGATGTGGGCGTCACTTCTGAGATCTGGAATCAGGCTTTAAGATTTGCACTTAGAAAACACTTTTTAAATACTGGCTTTTACCATGTCATTTTTTTTGTGATCAAATTTTTATTATACAACTAACAAACACTACCATGGGACATAGGAACACATCCCAGGACCAAAAAAAAACAAACAGAGAGGAAAGACGGGAAGGGGGGAGACAGCAAAACACAGCAGGAACGGAGCTCGCGGCTCACCACCAAGACACACAAACACAGACACACACACAAACACTCAGAAAAAGAAAGACACAGAGACGGACACAAGACACACAGGACCAAACAAATGCACAGACAGAAACAAGGAGGCCAAATAACAAAGGCTACAGCGTGAGCTTCAAGGACTCAGCAATGCTGAGCCAGGAGTCCAAAGTCCTTTTTCCATGTCTTGAAACGTGGACAGCTAAAAGTTTACTTTTACTGGATTACTTTCCCAAACAAGTTTCATGTCTATTTAAGATTTTCCACACTATGATTTAAAAACGTCTTACAGTTTACGAGCTTTAGAGCTGCAACTAACAATTATTTTCATTGTAATATTGTTGATTAATTGATTAGTTGCTCTTTAAAATGTTGAAAAATGGCGATCATTGTTTTCCAAAGCCCAAGATGATTTCCTTAAATGTCTTGTTTTGTCCACAACTCAAATATATTTAGTTTACTGTTTTTTTCTTTTATCTATTCTTGTTCATAAAAAAGGACTCAAATTGATTAATTATCAAAATAGTTGGCAATTAATTTATTCGGCGTGGCTTTAGTCCAGTTTCATGCCCACACACGCTAAGTCAGCTTCGTTTTCTTATTTGTTGAATCTGCTACAAGATAGACCAATAAATCTGCCGGGCCGATACTGGCGTATTAAATCTGCCAGGCCGATACTGGCGTATTAAATCTGCCAGGCCGATACTGGCGTATTAAATCTGCCGGGCCGATACTGGCGTATTAAATCTGCCAGGCCGATACTGGCGTATTAAATCTGCCAGGCCGATACTGGCGTATTAAATCTGCCGGGCCGATACTGGCGTATTAAATCTGCCGGGCCGATACTGGCGTATTAAATCTGCCAGGCCGATACTGGCGTATTAAATCTGCCAGGCCGATACTGGCGTATTAAATCTGCCTGGCCGATATTGGTGTATCACTGTACCGGTAGAATTTTGCAATACAGAACAACAGTATATTAGAGTTTATTTTTTCTGGTCCTTGTTTCCTGATTGCTTCATGTGTTCTCACAGGCCTCTGCTCTGGATGCCTTGCTTGATGACTCCGTGATGTTTGCCAAGAAGTTGCGAGACATGGGCCAGCCTGTGAGTCTGACGGTGGTGGAGGACCTGCCTCATGGATTCCTCAGCCTTTTACAGCTCGCCAAGGAGACAGTGGTCGCTGCAGAAATCTGTGTGGAGAAAATGAGGAAGATTTTTCAGCAAGAAAACCCACCGTCTGCTCTTCGCAAGCGGCCGAAGCTGGAGGACACTTATCAGAGTAGCAATCCATCAGGATGATTTATCTGTCATTCGTGGGACTTTGTTGTTTTTGGATGAAAAGAAATGTGACATGAGGTGGTGAGAGAGATGCAATAAATGTAATCGCGTCAGGGAGAAGTTTGAGGATGCAACAAACTGTAAAAGTAGAGGAAGCTTAGGGACACTGCACTTTAAACCTAGACCGCACAACATTTTCTGTAGGCAGCGATGATCAAAAGAAGCACTACAAACTTTTACTTTCTACCAGCTTTAATATGATCCTAAATGATAACTAATTATTTTTCTACCAACATTTACATGTTCAAGTTCCAGATCCCATGCACATTGAGAATATAAAATGATAGAAACGTCACTGTAACCAGCCTTTGCAGAAATTTCTCAACTGATATAGTATGTCAGTAACGGAAGCTGTTTGTGCCTTGAATTTAAGTGCTGCGAAGGTGTATGAAAAAAAAGCTTTGCCTATGTTATTGCACAGACTGACCAGAATTAAGACTTACTTGCACAGGAAACACATTCCAGATGCAGTGTATTATTATTATTATTTGAATTAAAAATATATAGTCTGGTTATGCCAGTTTGTCACGTGTTTACAACATATTGATAAGGAGGCTTTCACCTTGTGTTTACCAGCAGTGTGGATGGGGGTTATGAAAGTAGCTTTATTGTAAATTAATTCTTATTTGATAATAATAAATATTGAACACTGTTATATATAAAGTCTGGCTTCAATTTTAAAACTGCAAGGATTTCCTGTGCTTATTTGAGGCTTTTGGACATATAAACTAGGACTGCCTTCTCTGTGTGCACGGCCTGTTGTGTGTGCAGCCACTTGATAAACCTCTCAGAAAAATGAAATCAGCCATTTCATAAATTGAGGTTATTTTTAGCACGTATTATGTAATAACATTGTGTTGAATTGGGTTTCACGATTACGCAATTGCTACTATTACTATACACTAACAAAATCACAACACATTTCAAACCCAAACATAACTGGCAGAATAAAATAAAAACACATCTTGAGATTTTCCATCCCTGATGATAACTCTACACCAAGTGGTTGCTCTTGTCAAGTTATCAAAGTTCTCATGTTTTTCTAGCACCAGTTCCCTCTTCTCCTTCAGCATCTTCTATTGGTCACTCCTCATTATCAGCTGGCCATGGTGCTGACATGGGGGAATAAATGCACTTTAAATTTTATGAGTTAAATGAGATACTGTACCTCCCTGTCTGCAAACAGCCAAACCTCAGCCATTATGTTGCTCCTCACTTTACTTGTGTTGGTAGGTACCGATGCTTTGAGTTAGGTTGTTTTTTTTCACTTCAAATAGATTTGAGAGTAAAAATAGAGATATTGGGTGCCCGGATGGCTCAGTTGGTGGAGCGGGCGCCCATGTGTGGATGTTTACTCCTCGATGCAGCGGGCCCGGGTTTGCATTTTAGTGAGATTCAAAAAACATGCCAGTGTTTTGCTTATTTTATACACCGTGTATGTGTTCTCTCCTCTCCTACTGCCACCTACTCAGCTGCGCTCAGCTATGATTATAAGATAGTAGATGGCTATGAGTGCAGGAAACACTCAACAACAGCTGGCACTTGCTGTGGCGGGCCCTTATCAATGGCCGCTGAGTCGTCACTGCTGCACACTGCTATAAGTAAGTTAAGAATTGATTTAGACCTATAATGCCATTGTTTTTACCCCAGCTACTCCGGGTTGAGGATATTGAGCTGTGTCTGGGTGAGCACCACACCGACTATAAGGATGGCCCTGAGCAGTTCATTGCTCCTGCTGTCATAATCCCCCACCCATTGTATGACTGTTACACCATCAACAATGACATCCTGCTGATCAAACTTGCCAAGCCTGCAAAGATTGATGAGTATGTCTGGCCCATCGCCCTGCCCAGCAGCTGTGCCCCTGCAGGCACCCAGAGTCTGGCATCTGGATGCGCAGCCACCCAGAGACCCTGTAAATCTGGGAGTAAAAAGTTGTGTTTAAGGGTGTAAATGTGAGTGTTATTGTAGTTCCAGCTAGTAGTCATTGGAAGTTGTCACAGGCCAAAGATTATTTCATGACTTGAATGCTGTGACTGCAGATGTCCAGACGATGACACTTATTAAAATGTTTCTGTTTTGTGTGTGTGTGTGTGTGAGAGAGAGAGAATGAGAGACAGAGAGAGATCCAGATAGTGTCTGAAAGGCCTGCACTGCCTGGATCTGCCCATCCTCCCAACGCTCCTGCCCCAACAGGATCACCTCCTCCATGTTCTGTGCCGGCTTCCTCGAGGGAGGAAAGGACGCCAAGGTGGGTACACTCAAGTTTTCTGTGTAAAAAGTGTCTAGTTTACCTTTTAATATGTCTAATATACTCTGGAGGCGCCACTTGAAACCACTGTCTATAGATGGTACAATATAATTTATGCAGTAACCACGTGTGACAGCAGGTGGCAGTAGCGTCGTAGAGTGACACGTAATAAACAGGAGAGAGACACCGAGGAAGAAAAGACGAAGAAGAAGGCGACCATGTTGATTTAAAGCAAGAAGAAACACAATAGAGGCGATTTATTTCAAGTAGAAATCAGTTAATAAAGCGAATTGTAAAGGAAGCAGTTCATCAATCGCACACTGAGAACCCCTTGTAAAATATCAAAGAAACTAAGGTAGGTTTGCGTGCTACTGAACCGTCTAATTTCCGTAAAAAACATTCGAGTTGTTGTGAGCTGGCTAGCAAATAGCTAAACATTAGCAAGTGCTAATTTAGCCCTGCGGGTAACGAGCTTGTTAATTATGCCGGTTAACGATAATATTAAAAAAGAACACAACTTTAACAACATGTAATGTTAAAGTTGCCAAACGTTACTCACACACAGTCATTTTTCTTAGTTAAAAGCTTATGAAGAGTCCGCAAGTGTTGACACGGCGTAGTGGTTGGATAGCTTAGAGCTAACACTGGCTTAGCAACGTTAGCCCGGCGGGGCTACTGTTAATTTAGCTGAGACGCAGCATTAAGGTAACGTTAAGTTATTGATTCATAAAGGAAGACCCATCACAGCCTCACAGATGCATTGCGTACTTTATCGTTAATTCATGGTAAGTGTTGGGCAGAAAAGGTTTGGAAATTCAAAAAAAATAACGTTGATGAGAATCGAAACACGAACCGTTGAGCTACTAACGTTAGCCAGAAGGAAATTAATCGTTAGCATGGCCAGAGCATCTGCAGCTTTGACCGACTTGCAGTTGTTGATAATCGATATATAATTGTTGTAATGAATGTATTTCTGTCAGACCTAGAGTCTTTACTGTACCGTTAGGTCAGTCTTACTTTAAGTCCTGACAGTTTGGTCTTTACTAATCGGCCTCAGACGATTTCCACCTGGCAAGTTCACCTGTGCGATCTTAACCCAAACCATTTAGCGAATTAGCTGTTAAAGCCTTTCACTGCTGTGAGGTCTAGCGAGGTTTATTCAAAATGCAGCCAATTATGTTTAATGTTGCTGAGTGTCAATACTCGGTTAGTCTGTAACATGTCAGCAATGGCAAGAAACATGTACAAGTTACCTGAAACAAAACGTGATTTATTGAAATGAAATCACTTTCGTCACTGGTTCCCAACCTTGTGGTCGAAATTCCCAAAAGGGACTCAAGATAAAATCGGAGGGGGTTGTGCAACAATTAACAATATAGTAGCTGCATAGCTTGATTTTTGATTTATCTTTATAGGCCTATAGCATAGTTATAGCAAACAAGCTGAGAAAGGAGCTCCTCTCATCGGCCAACAGTTTACAACTTAGATATGTTCAACATGTAATGGTAAGTCACATTTCTTTTTTTTCTTTTTTTAAGGAACACATGCTGAAAAGGTTGGGAGCCACTAAATTATGTATAGATCTAAAATTATGAGGTGATTAACATATAATTATTAACTAACTATTATGGTAACTATTATCATAATGGAGGAAGTCTGTGTTGAGGAAAATTACCCCAGTTCCAGCTTCTCAGTCCAAAGGATTTGCTCTTTTTCTTTGTGATCATAAACCAAATCGGGTTAGCTGTCAGTGTTGGACGGGGCTTTAGGAAATTAATTTGACAAATTTCTGACATTTTTATAGACAGCAGAACAGCAGATGAATTGATAATAAAAATAGTTTGAGCATTACTTGTAGTCTGATTTACGCAACTGTAAGATCTTAACATTAGATTCATGATATAAATTTTGAGAACCATATCAATCTTTTTTTGATGTGATGTGTTAAAGTTTTCTGTTGGTTGCCAGAGGGATTAATCAACTGCTCACAATTCCTTTTGGTTGGATTTTCTGTAGGTTACAAGTTTGAGTTGTTGGCTGACTTTGAGGAGGCAGCGGGTTGATCACGGCCACACTCGCACACAGACCTGAAGACCTGTGGTGTCCGGAGAGAGCGGGTCGAACACCTGGAGGAGAAAGAAAAAGAAACACACACACTGAGACTCAAAAGGGGTGGAAAGCTTTTGGGCTTTGGACTAGAAAACCCCTTGTATTTGTGAATTCAATTTTTTCACACGGTGGAGTGACATATATCCACACCGTGGAACTAAACGGAGAGCGTTACAGACTATGATTTTGGGGAAACACTTGTGCAAAGTTGGACATCCTTTTTTTCAAGGACAGGGATATTGAGCAACTCTATGGACTCAAAGTGGAAAGAGGAAATATTGTTCAATTTACAAACAGAAGTTCAAGCGTTGATTCAAGATTATATTGAAGAGGCTGTTCCCCAAGTTCAGATTGCCTTAGTTGTTCTATTTCAGGACTTGAACCGCTTTGATACTTGTTCACATATAATTTTTCTATATTGCGGGCAAGTATATTCATGCATATGAATGCAGATTTCTCTTCATTTTGAAGAGCTCTTGTGTAAAAACGTGTTTTTTGTTCTTGTACGTCAGTCACTCTGTTGTTGAAGGGGACCGAACTGCACGTACATGTGTATATGTAAATACTACAAATTGACTTCTGTTGTAAAAGCTTTGGACTTAAAAAGAATAGAAAATATTGTTTGTTAATGCTTTATTAAACTTTTTTACTTTTTGAAGAGAATTTTTAAAAAGAGAAACCTAAGAGGCAAAAATCTAATACTTTGAAGAAGAAAAACAAAAGCAAAGAAAACCGGAAAAATGGCAACGGCCAGGACAGAAAACATTGGCCCAGTTGTCATGGGACTGAACAAGCAGAATGGGCAACTCAGAGGACAGACTAAACCAGCGTCAGTCCAGCAAGCACCCACAACTCAAGGAAAGACTTTGGGTGCACCCCAGATAGCGGGTGGTGCTGCTCAGGACGGAGGAGGCATCAAGTTTGGAGATGACTGGAAAAAGAGCCTAAAGCTCCCTCCCAAAGACAACAGGGTCAAAACTTCAGTGAGTCAAACTTGATAATTGTTTGTTTTATCTAACTGTAACTTAAAACTTGTTTTCTACAGTATTCCTAACCATTCTGTATCTACTGTAGGATGTGACGTCCACTAAGGGGAATGAGTTTGAAGATTACTGTCTCAAGAGAGAACTCCTGATGGGCATCTTTGAGATGGGTTGGGAGAAGCCTTCCCCTATCCAGGTATGTTTTGTTTGTTTTTTGTCGAATTGTATTTGCTAACCAGATGAACCTAATGTCATTGCATACCTTTAGTATCTTTACTTTAACTACAGTCTTATTCTTTGTATAATTAAACGGCAGATTGTGACCCATGTTGAATCAACCAGGGATGTTGCAGTTTTTTGTAATGTGTCCAAACCACTAGGCAGCCAGGATATCCCATGGCTAGAGTTTTATGGAGTTTGGCTTGCAGATAAAATAATTTAGTAACTTTTTTTGGCCCTAGCTTAGTGCTGAGAGAGACTAAAGATAATATTTTTCTGTCCTTGCAGGAGGAGAGCATTCCCATCGCTCTGTCTGGACGGGATATTCTGGCTCGGGCTAAGAATGGAACAGGGAAAAGTGGAGCCTATCTCATTCCACTGCTAGAGAGAATAGACCTGAAAAAGGACCATATACAGGGTAAGATGGTGCCTGTATTTTTATACAGTAATCCTCCATCCTTTACCTTCAACCTCACTCTGGTACCTTTGGTCATCATGCTCATTGTTCTTTTTTCATACGTCCTCTCTTGTCTCATCCCTTACTACCTTATCTACACCCTCGGTGTCCCTCCTAATGTGGTATTTTCTATAGTTTGTAAGCTGTTTTGTCATGTTAGTTTTACACTTTACACTTTCTTCTCTAACGTGTACATTTTTATGCCCTAGCACTTGTCATGGTGCCCACCCGTGAGCTGGCACTGCAGGTAAGCCAGATCTCCATCCAGATCAGCAAACACCTGGGGGGAGTCAAAGTCATGGCCACCACCGGGGGCACCAACCTGCGAGATGACATCATGCGTCTGGATGAGACTGGTAAGAAGCCACAGTGTATCTCACTGATCAACTTCATGCCAAATATCCCAAATGAGTAAATCCAATCTGCATGTTGGCTTATGGAGTGTATAATTTGCACTTCAACAAGGTGAATGGTACAATAATGGACAAATGTATAGTAATAATAATCATATTTCAAAGTTTCACCTAATTTTTCCCGATGTTTTCCACATCAGTCCATGTGGTTATCGCCACACCTGGTAGGATCCTGGACTTGATAAAGAAGGGAGTGGCAAAAGTGGATAGAGTCCAGATGATGGTGATGGATGAGGTAAACATGAATAAAAATCAACATAACTACTATAATCTGCTTATAATAATCAGTAGTATATATTGTCAAGGCATCTCAAGTCTGTCATTTCATGTTAATCAAATTGATTTCTTAATACATGCAACATGTCTGTTTCCTCTCAGGCGGATAAGCTGCTGTCTCAGGATTTTGTGGTGCTCATCGAGGATATCATCAGCTTCCTGGCCAAGAACAGGCAGATCCTGCTCTACTCTGCAACCTTCCCCATCAGCGTGCAGAAGTTCATGGTGAGTAATCGGCTAATTGCTGCACCACTCTGCCAGCCCGATGGCTCTGCGCCATTTGGCACCACTTGGCCCACACTGCAGACCAAGCTGTTCTCACACTGTGCCCAGATCTGTGTTTTTGTTTGTGTGTTGAATACTTTTCCAGTGCTGCTTTTGTCTAAAGCAATTCAGCCAACAGTTTCAGGATTTGATTGTTTAGATTCTGTAAAGTCTTCTACAATGTCCTTTGGAATGCAGTCATGCAAACAAAAGGTGCTCTTGAGCAAGGCACCGTACCCCCCCCAACCGCTCAGGGCGCTGGTTCAGCTGGCAGCCCACTCACTCTGACATCTCTCCATTAGTGCATTTATAAGACCTGAGCGTGTGTGTGTAGTTCAGGCCTGTGTGTGATTACTAACAAAAGTGTGTACGCAGGGTGTAAATTGGAATTTCCCCACTGAGGACTAATAATAATAAAAAAATTTTTTTTTAAAAAACTACATATGCAAATTGATTTTAGTTAAATAAAGCTTATAAACTCCTGTATTGCAAAACAAACATACCAAACAAAAACACATTTTATTAGTTGAGGGAAATCCTTCATGCTTGTACGTTTGTAATAATTCAGGTATATTCTTGCTGTCTAAGTTTTTAAATGCACACTCTAATCTATTTATTCTCCCATGTGTTCTTGCTGTAGGCCAAGCACCTTCAGAAACCCTATGAGATAAACCTGATGGAGGAGCTTACTCTGAAGGGAATTACTCAGTACTACGCCTACGTCACAGAGAGGCAAAAAGTCCACTGCCTCAACACACTGTTCTCCAGGGTAACTGACTAACTTTATATTCACCGTCCATGCTTTTTAACTTGCCACACTTGCAGTCATAAAGACACTTCTTCTAATATTGCAGTGGTACAAACACAAATGAGGTTATGGTTGCATCCCAGAAGGTGGAGTTTAACATCTCCAACAACCTGTTCTAATTTCTCTTTCAACATTAAATTGGTTAATTTAGCATCAAACCAAAGGTCACAATGTTAATGTAGTGATCATAACATTCTTTTTGTCTCTGTCACAGCTTCAAATCAACCAGTCGATTATCTTCTGTAACTCCACTCAGCGGGTGGAGCTTTTGGCCAAGAAGATCACTCAGCTGGGCTATTCTTGCTTCTACATCCATGCTAAAATGATGCAGGTAAGGACAAGAAACAACTGAGCGAAATATTGTCTCTATGCCCTTTTGTCTATTTTCAGATGGCCACTGTTTTGCCACATGATTATTTCAAATATGATTTGAACAAAAATATTTATTGCCAAAGGGTTTGTTTTCAGGAATACAGAAACAGAGTGTTCCATGACTTCAGGAACGGACTGTGCAGAAACCTGGTCTGCACTGGTGAGTTTCTGTTGTATGCTTGCACATTTAAAACTGTATGTAAAGTTACCCAGTGGCTATCAGAGATTACATTTAATGTTCTATTGTCCTCTTAATAGATCTCTTCACCAGGGGTATTGATA
Organism: Etheostoma spectabile; assembly: GCF_008692095.1. Classification (NCBI taxonomy): domain Eukaryota; kingdom Metazoa; phylum Chordata; class Actinopteri; order Perciformes; family Percidae; genus Etheostoma; species Etheostoma spectabile. The sequence continues at coordinate 17,978,330 of NC_045746.1, read as the reverse complement.
TCCAGGCTGTCAATGTAGTCATCAACTTTGACTTCCCCAAAAATGCGGAGACTTACCTCCATCGTATTGGAAGATCAGGTATGTTGTTTAGCCCTCAATAATGTACACGGCTTCATTATATTAAAGTGCTCATATTATGCTTTTTGGCTTTTCCCCTTTCCTTTGTTATATATTTTTGTGCACGTTATAGGCTAACAAAGTGAGAAAGCCCAAAGTCCACTCCAAAGGGACTCACCATCTCCAACAGAAAACGCTGTTTACAAGCTGCTCCAAACCGCTCTATTGTAGTCCAGCCTTTACTTCCGTGACAAACGTCACTTTGTAACACACGTTATAATGTAATGTAGCTGCTAACAAGGCACTCCCACATACTTTGCAACTGACTAGCTAGCAGTACTCTGAACTGTGACCATAAATATTATTGAAAAAGTAAGTACTTGTAATGGAAAATTATAAGTACAGATAATAAAGATATACAGAGAGTGTGTGGAGTAAATGATAAACAGAAACTACAACATTATCAGGTAGTGCAGGTGTTGTAGAGTCTGACAGCGGCCGGGATGAAGGACCTGCGGTTCCTCTCCTTCCTACACCGGGGGGGGGGGGGTATCAGTCCGCTGCTGAAGGAGCTGCTCAGGGACCCCAGTGTCGTGTAGGGGGTGGGAGGTGTTGTCCATGATTACAATGTGTGATGCCACTCACCTATCTTGCGTCTGTAGCTTCCCCTAGTGGTGTCTGTCTATAATAATCTCTGGGCGCAGGATCTGAAAAGCCTGTCTTGGTTAAGAATAGATAAAATAAATATGATTGTTGGAGAAAGTGAATTGTTGAATTGAACGTATTGTTTGCTCTTCTCTCATTCAGGGAGGTTTGGTCACCTTGGCTTGGCCATCAACCTGATCACATCGGAGGATCGCTTCAACCTGAAGGCCATAGAAGACCAGCTGGTCACCGACATCAAGCCCATTCCCAGCAGCATCGACAAGAGCCTCTACGTGGCCGAGTTCCACGCGTCTGGCACTGACTGTGATGTGGAGGAGATTGAGGAGACACCTGGACGCCAACAGGACACCACCTAAAACCGGTGAGATGCTTTGAGATCATTTTTAGATTTTAACTTCATTAAAGATGTAAGACCCGTCTTCCTAACCTGAGTTTCTTCTCCCCTCCAGGACACACCGGGCTTTTGCACAGACATCAGCGCTTGCACACAAGCTTCAGGCAATTCTTAAGTTTCACATTTCTCACACATTTATATTTCAGAGCCTGTTAAATGGATCTAAAGGCCTTTTTTTTTTTTTTTTTTTTTTTTCCCTTATCTGTTCCTCAAAGAAAGCTGCCTCATTCTTTATTTTTTATTAATTGATAAACTATACTGTTTTGCACCAAATTCAGAATGTACCATGCATCCTGCAAATGAGTTCAGCATGTTTCGTTGGATTTATCTTGGTTAGACAGCACTTGCTGTTGAAACACAGGCCGCAGAGCAAATGTCTATCAAAGCTGTTTTGAACCGGTCGTTCTTGGGAAAGGTTTTCATTATCCGCAGCGAGGTTGGTCTCTTGCTAAAGTTACAATGGTGCACTTAACACCAGCCATCGTTTTGTCCACTTACACTGTTGTTGTCACAAAGTGCCTTACTTACTGCCGTGTGCACTCATCCATTCATAGCCTGCTGTCTTCTGTCACGCAGCAGAGTACGAGCACAAATATGGTGAATTTAATAGTAACCCTAGTTTATTTAAACATCCGTTATGCAAGGGAAAAAGACAACAATCGCACACACTCTCCTGCTGAGAGATGTGTTGAAACACGGCTCAAACTCCTAAAAACCCATCCTGAATGTGAACGTTTTATTTTTAATGTGAACATTGCAATAAAAAAAAGGGCAGCTTTATTTAAATACTGCGTGACTGTTTCTCCCTTTTTACTATGGATAATATGAGCATCGTTAATACGATAAAACGGCAAAAGACACAAGCCCCCATACTGATTCATGGATGTTAGCCTGCAACCACAAAAACAGCTGGGGAGATGAACAGCAGCCTCATGCTGTTACATTGTGATCATTGCTGGTGAGTTTGCCCGCACACCGCTTTAGTTTGGATGTTCTTTTACATCAAAATGATCATATTGGACTGGTGAATACTCTAAACCCATGTGCCACTGAAACTGGTAGATGAAAAAGAAGTTTCCACTCCCACATGCTGCGACAGCAAAGTACTAATGCATCCGAGGCTGGTTCAGAACAGTTGTGATAGTAACGTGCCATTACCAAGCTGATACACAATTAGGTATCAACGGGTCCAAGGGATACATTGTTTTTGTAGAAGTTGGTGCAAAACTATAGTTTGAATGCTTCAGATTCAGTTAAATGGTGTGGAAATATAAGGTGGAATTAGTTTTTTTTCTGTTTTTTTTTTTTATATAAAAACCCCAAACGTGACAAAATGGAAGTTGGTGAATGTATTAGTTGCCAATGTGAATATTCTCTAGCACAGTGGTTGAATGCCAAGCTCTTGAGCAAACTTGACATTTGTATTGCTGCTGTTGCATTAGAAACTGCTCTTCAGGCTTTGCTTTTATGAAATGATGTACCGGATATGAAATGGTGTCATAGACTACGAGGTGATGAAACCTGCTCGGCCTATAAAGGAGCACATTGACCTTCAATTGAACCACAACTAAAATTAGAAAGTTTTCCTTCTGCAGCAGCGATACCTTTTTCCTTTCTTCCCCCAGCACAGCTGTGTGTTATTAAAAAATAACAATGGGAGGGGTGGGCTCTGTGTTTTGAAAGCAAAATTGTAGCATCTCTGAACAGGCAGCTGTGACTTCTTTGTTTTTGTCCCCCCCTTTACAGAGCATCACTTAAGATAGAAAAAAAGACCTAAAAAAGAAAGTATTTTTGCTTTTAAGATTTATTTTTGATGTTGCTTAAAGCAGTTTGAAGAGGGGCGGGCCGGGACCGTGAGGCTTTAGCACTGGGTAACGTGAAGGGGTTTTGGGGTGGGTTTGCAGAGCCAAGTTTTTTTTTATTATTTTATAAATAGATGCTCTTATGGTGTCTTGAATCTTTCCTTCTCTGGTACTTAAAGCAAAGACAAAAGCTTTGATTTAAAGTTGTTTCCCCTCAAAAGTACACAATACTTGTTTTCTTTGTGTTTTAAGTACCAGAGAGAGTTGAGTTATACGGGAAAGAGTTTCTGGAAATTGTTCAAGCGCTGATCGTCTTGACCCGGTGTGTGTGTGACGACGATCAGAGGGCTTTGAATTGTTTTCAGCAACTCCATCCATTTCCCACAAGGGCACTCTATATGAGCTGTTGGGAATCATTTTGAGGAAAAAAAAATTGTAAATGATTCATTGTTTACACTAGTCGTTTACAATTACAAAAAGAAAATACTTTGCTTCATGAGTGGAGGTTGATTTTTGTTCCCTTTTTATTTTTTCATCCTTGAAATAGATTTTCAGGATTTACATTGAAGCGAAACCAAAGTGTGTGTGTGTGTGTGTGTGTGTGTGTGTGTGTGTGTGTGTGTGTGTGTGTGTTGTGTGTGTGTGTGTGTGTGTGTGTGTGTGTGGTGTGTGTGTGTGTGTGGTGTGTGTGTGTGTGTGTGTGTGTGTGTGTGTGTGGTGTGTGTGTGTGTGTGTGTGTGGTGTGTGGTGGTGTGTGTGTGTGGAGCCAAGTAGTTACTCGTGTGGATGTGAATAATTCGGAGTGAGACTGCACGTACTTGTTGTGTGTCTGTTTTCGCGTGCAGATTTGTCGTCCTGTGTTTTTGTTGGCGGTCTACAATGTCTTAAATATCAGTATGGCTGTTTACAGTTGTCAGGGATGTGTTTTTGTTTTTCCTTTACCATCTCTATCGTTCTCCAGGAGCAAGTTTGTGGACCTCATTCTAATTTCTTATGACAAGTTTCCACTTTTCTGTTCTTTATCTGTTTTTTGTCCCTGATCACGTCCCTGACAGTCATTCCATGATCTCTTTTGTGACCCAAATCTGTAAACCCCCTAAAAAGCTTTTTATTACAACTTCATTCAACTTTTTGTAGCTCCAGCCATATGTTCTGTTCTGTTATGACAACCGTTGTATCATACACAATCCAGCTGATGATTGGAGCTATGAAAATTAAGACACAAGTTGAAATAAAAGGTAGTAAACTTGTGCATCAGTGGCCACAAAGGAGGTTATGACGAATGCCGTTATGAACGAGTGATTCTGTTTTTGTCATCAGGTGTTAAGACGTCTTTGTCTGTGTGTGTGCACTCCGACCTGTGGAGTCAGGAGTGCTGACGGGTGGGAGGGAAAATTAGTTAAAAAGGGCAACTGTTTAAAAAAATAAAAAAAGAAAAGGTGGGGATTTGGGTAAAAAGTTTTGGGATTCTTTATATTCTAAATTGGTGGAAATAAAAGCAGTCATCTTCTTGACTTAAAACTAGAATTAATGGCTGAACTGACCCTAATATTTCTACTGTGCATAGCTAAATTTAATTGGATTTCTTAATTTGCTGCACTAATGTAGACGCACCCACGCTTCAGGCCATTTCAGCCAAATGTGATGAACTCAGCAGAATTGTTGCAAGCTGAGGGTGAAGTCACCGTAGTATTTCCCCTGCACACGGGCAGGAAACCATGTGTTAAGACTCTAAATTGGCTCTCAAATTATTATTATTTTTTTATTGCAACTGAGCAAAAAGTTGTAATTGCAGTATTTTCTCCACAACATGAATAGGAAGGAGTGGTGATACATTGATTTAAATTGGCTCGCAAAAATGTTGGTTCACTAACTCATTCTTGAAAATTGTTCTTTATAAAAAAATAAAAAAACCTTTTTGTTTGAGTTGATAAGTCTTCTCTGTACATGTTGGTACCTTGGTGGCCCTGCTTCTCTTAAAGATAATTACCAGCACCGTGCTCAAGTGAGTAACATCATTTTGGACTTCAATTGTATTAACTTAAAACTAGACTCCATGTTTTGGATGTCTAATTATTTTCCTCCCTGTGTCCTCATGATCACTGTCCCGTTCTTTCATTTTCATACCATTAGAATAAAACTCGGGGGGGTACCAGAAACATGTAATTTTGCATTGTTTGTTTTCATTCCTTACAAAAAACATGGAAGACGCACTAGGTATTTCAACGAGTGCTGATCACTGTCCTCTACTTTTGTAACGTGGAAATACATGCAGGGGTAATACAATTCAATAAATTGAACTGAAATCTACGCTGCCAGGTGTTTTTATTACATTGTTGCATTATTTCATTACATGATGTGGTCTTTTAGGCGTGACATGTTACAATAATAAATCTTATATATAACTATAATATAAAGTAAATGTGTAAAATGTTTTACCATGTAAGCGTTAAAGGACCATAACCAGTGTTTTTGTCTGTTCATAACACATGTAGCCTACTACTAATTACTTCAATGTGAGTGAACAAAGGTGTCCGTGCGCCAGGGATGGATAAAACGGAGCAGGTTTTCTGTACTGCTGGAAGCATCAGGCTGGATTACTTATCGGCCAAAGCAGGCCCAAAAAGTCACTTGGCTTTTGGTAATTTGACAAGTTGCATTAATGTTTAGGATTTTTCACCAGTGAAGTTCTTCTACAGTAGCACTGAACTTACTTTCTAGCCGTTTGATGATGGATGTGTTTATAGATGTGTTGACTACGTTTAATGTATTGTCACTGGTGGCTGCTGCCAAATGACTACAATATCAGTTTGGTCCTGCATTATTATGTAGCCTAACCTTGTGGCTCTGTTTTAATGCACTCAAAATCTGATCTGGAAATCTTACATATTTTACTTTGAATAAACATTAAAAAAAAAAAATTTAACATCCATTATAAATGCATAATATAAACGACTTATTAGCAATCACCGTTAATGGCGTTATACTCCTAATAACATGTTCACCTATCCACTCAGTGTGGCTGGATAAATAAAGTGGCCTATTGTGTGAACGTTGTTAATGTTAGACTTTGCATTGTATACAGGACCTCGCTGGGTGCCATTTGACCTTGAAGGAATTCCTTCATAACATTTTACCATACCCGCTCTGCTGCCTGCATTTCTCCGCCAATCGTTAACCCCGGAATTAATCAACCCGCCCTCTCTGCAACTGACTGCACGTCGATTAGCCAATAGCGTTAGAGTATTCGTGTGACGCAATCGACTCATAACCACGCCTTTGACTCTTCTAGCACGTTACAAAAAAACAAAAACCTTTCGACACATCGTTTGCCTGGCAGGTGTTTCCGCCAATTATTCTTCAGGATCATGGTCCGTCATCCAATTGTAACGTGTCTTGAGAAAATAGGAGGGACCCTAGCGTCACCCACTTCTTCTTCGTTGGTGCTACCGGATTCAACTTCCGGCTGCATCGTCCTCTGAAAATCACAACGTGAGTAGTTATCGTTAGCTCTGTGTTTTGTATAACAAGAGGTTTAACTGTAAACATTAACTTATTAGCTGTATTTTTCTGCAGTTGAAATCTCACAAAGTGATGTTTGTTTTCCTTCACCGGCACCAACCATATGTTTAAAGGCTGTCAGCTGCTGGCTGGAAGCTAGCTAGCTGAGCTAACTTTTCCATACTGGCTTGTAGATGAAGCAGGTTTCATTCAAAACATTAGCTACATCTAATAATGATAGCAGTTAGCGATCGCTGTTTGCTTACTTATCTTCATCACATAACGTTATTGTTACTTATTATTAACCGGTCTTTCTTACCTGCTGCTGCTCTTTCTTGGTATGAATGACCATGATCTGTGTGAAAGGTTAAAGGGGCCCTCCACCGATTTTACACATGAAGATACATTTACTCATTATGGGAAGTATTACTTAGCCTGAGGCCTGTGGCACTGTTTTTTTTTTGGTAGCTCCTTGGAAATGCACCCTGATGATGTCATCAGGGTGCATTGTGTCCTTGTTGTACGAGTTCATTTAATTACCGGTTTCTGACATGCAAGTTGTGTACATGTCAACATCAGATGGTTTTTTTTCTGTAAGCTTGGATGTATCTGACTAGGGCTGGCAGGATTGACCAGAAATGCATGCTTCTGTTAGACTGGGTTAACCCCGCCCACGATGACGATAGAGAAGCGACCAACAGCTTCTTGGTTACATTAAACATAGCGGCCACCGAACGCCAGCAAAGCGCAGCAACCCGTTGATGACGCTGTCGCTTCTACGCCACCCGGATTGTTGGTCTGTTCGGTTGCAGGAGTATCCAGTTGCGTACAGAGACATTTGAACTACGCCCGTTGGTAAGACAGAGCACACCCCCCAGACCCCCGAGCTTGGCTTGGTCTGGTGACAGCCAGACGATGCTTCTGTGCATCAGCGATACCATATTTTGCATTTCAAATTGTACATGTTGAGTTTGAAATTTGTGGCCGTTAACCAGGCGTAGGAGGTCTAATAAAGCTATTGGTGAGTTTTATGTAAAATATAGAATCCAAAATACTTTTATTGTGTATTATACGTCTTATGGGGTTATGGTCAAGAGGTAGTCTTAGCTTCTGCTTCTCCGATTCTTCTCTTGAAATCTGTCAGTTGTATTCCCAAATGTTACAACTTTACATGTTAAACTGCTGTACACTGTTGGATTGATCTGGCCTGCCTGCATCAATTACACTACATTGATCAGGTTCTTTATTGTCTTAAAGTACGTTGCTTTACCGTTATCTACTGTGTCGATGACATTAAAACTCAATGCTACTACCAACAGCCGGTTGAATAATCACTCCCCTAATTTGTCTCTGACAGAATGGGCAGTGTTTTGGCTGCCAGCTCCCCCAACCCTCCACCCCCTGCCTCTGGCGGTGCTGCTGCTGCTGCCCCTGGGTTGACGGTCCCACCAGGCTTCGGGATGCCACCATTGTCCCCAGTTATACCCTCTACTGGGGCAGCCTCAGGACAGGAGCAGGAGACAGAAAGCTCTTTGCCCAACCCGGGTGCATTTGATGAGTGTCATCGCAAGTGTAAAGGTAAATGGAGATTATTAAAAAAAAAAATCATTATGTACATAATAATTTATATTTATATATCTGGTTTTGCTGTCTTTATTTGGTCTTTTCTAACGGCACCCGGGTTTTTCTTCTCAGAGGTTTTCCCTATGCAGATGGAAGGCGTCAGGCTAGTTGTCAACAAGGGCCTTAGCAACCACTTCCAGGTCAGTCGAGTTTTTTTTTACATCAGAGATTTTTACCAACAGAAATTGGAACGTTTTGTCCTGTATGCATTTCCCTTTGAGTAACTGATCCACAATATAAAGCCTGAGTATTTCTCAAAAGTTTGAGTTCTTCTATTAGATTTTAGTCTGATGTGTGTGCCTTAAACTCCAAACTTAAATTCCTGTGTGGAACAGACCAAAGTAAGTGAACTGCAAATGTGTTTAAAGGTCTATTTTTTAATTGTGTCCTTTTTAAACTCTTTAAGGTGAATCACACGGTGCTGCTGAGCACCACGGGAGATTCCTCCTACAGGTTTGGTGCTACATATGTTGGAACAAAGCAGATGGGTCCAGCAGAGGTATGCTGCCGGAAAGTCACTGTGAATCTGTAAGATGTTTCTATTTTCTTTTTTATATAAACTATGAAACCAATGGTCTTTTTGTTCAGTTTTTTCCAGTCATGGTGGGAGACATGGACAACAGTGGCAGCCTTAACGCCCAGGTCATCCACCAGGTCACCAGCAGAATACGGTCCAAACTGGCCTTCCAGGTAAAGCGCAAACATTTTTTTCCTATGGTACTTAAATACCATTGGTGCTGTAATATTTATTTACTTTGACAGTTTATTTCCATTTAAGTTTTTCCTTATTTCTCTCACTGTGCATGATGTCAACTTGAGCTAGATGGATACATTGGCAGGCCCAATTGTAGTTTTTTGTAGGTTTATTGTTTCTTGGGAATAGTAAGTTAAAAAAAAAGGTTTAACCAATTTGAGTAACTATACAAAGTTTGTGTTGATGTAAAAAAACAACAACAAAGTACCCGCTGATGTATCAGTGTTAGACATTTTGAAATTGCAAATCAAGATATGGGTATCGCCCTTGAGAATCCAGGATCAGTCGGACCGTAACGTTAACTCTGTCATGTCCTCAGACACAACAACATAAGTTTGTGAACTGGCAAGGCGATGCGGAGATTAAGGGGGAAGATTTTACTGCAACGATGACACTTGGAAACCCAGATGTCCTCGTCGGCTCTGGTAGGTCTTCAGTCATCACTTTGTCATCCAAAGACTACAATTACTTTCTATCTTTAAATATTTTAGGATTGGTGTTTTTTTCTGTAAATAGACATCTCATTAAACCAAAACAAAGATTAGTTCGGAAGCTGAACACCTGTATTTTGTGCCCCTGTCAGGTATTGTTATAGCACACTACCTCCAGTCCATAACGCCGGCTCTGGCTCTGGGGGGGGAGCTGGTCTACCACCGCAGGCCGGGGGAGGAAGGCACAGTGATGTCTTTCGTCGGCAGATACATAGGTGAGACGCACGTTATTCACCTGTTTCGCAAGGTTTTTTTCCTTTTATTTTTAATTTTTGGTGAAACCAGTATTGACTTGACCCCCCTCTCTATAGGGAGTAACTACATCGCCACGTTGACCCTCGGCTCTGCGGGGGCTCATGCTTCGTACTATCACAAAGCCAACGAGCAGGTAACTTTGTTTCCTTTTATACTCGTTTGTTTTTCAGCCTCTGTCAAAAACACATCGCAAAACCATTTGCAGCTTGCAGACAAGTGGATAAATGCTCAATGACCTAAAGGGTTTTTTCATAAATCTGCATTCATCGGGATCTAACTGTCTGCTGCTCTTTAACAGTTGCAGCTCGGTGTGGAGTTTGAGGGGAGCACCCGCATGCAAGACACCAGCGTGTCGTTTGGCTACCAGCTAGATGTGCCTAAAGCTAATTTACTGTTTAAAGGTACGATGTGCATACACTCTTTATTCCAGGTAAAACACACAGCTGATCCTGCACAGGTAGCTTTACAAAGTCTCCACCAAAAACTTATCTGTACTTTTTATTGAAAATGCATTTGTTATTTTAGTTTTTTACAAATGATAAACAGGACAGTGCGCAGGCGTACATGTCTGCAGTTTTTTATATCCCTCTTTATAAAATCTAATATTCTGTCTATTGCTCCCTTTAAGGTTCAGTAGACAGTAACTGGGTCGTTGGTGCAACATTAGAAAAGAAGCTGCTCCCGCTGCCGCTCTCTTTGGTTCTCTGCACCTTCCTCAACCACCGCAAGAACAAGTTCCAGTGCGGTTTTGGCATCACCATCGGATAGACTGAGCAGCTGGTCATCGACCAGCAGACCTCACAGAACAGACGGACCCACTATGGACAAGCAGACTATGCCATGTACAACACTGTGTGTCCCATCACTTCAATCTGCTCCATTCGGCCATTATCATGTTATTGGTTTCATCAAATGGGGTGAATAGAAGGTACTATTGTAAATGTATTGCGTTAATCATGTAAGATTAATTAACTGAATGATAAGAGGTGAAACAGTAATGTGATTGGTCAGGGGATTTGTTGATTGTGGACTCTCGACACAAACCAATAGACCGGAGAAAGACTTAACACATTAAGAGACATTACAAGATTACTGGTTTTTTTCACTGAGTTTTTTTCCCCTTGCTCCAGTCTTGAATTGAATTCTTGTTTTTTGATTTTACTGTAAAGTCTGTCTCGGCGTGCGGTGAATGAAATCCTGGTCATTTACTTGTTTAAAGATGATTTCTTGGTTTACAAGCTATCAGAAGGAAGTGTGCTGAACTGCATGTCACATTTGCAACCCGTCACTTGTTTTGTTGCCTTTTTTATGTTGCATACATATGTGGAAAAGTATATATGACCTTTGTATATACCTCTTGGAAACTGATAAATACCATTTCTTACTAAAAGAACTGCATGTCTTTGGTCGTTTCCTTCACACGATCTTGTCTCTACTGGAGTGTGAGAGACTATGATAAGGGAATATTATTATTATTATTATTATTATTATTAAGATAAAGATTTTACACCCCTAAACTCTGCTGAATGAGTTCAATTTCAACTTACACAAAAATAGGGGGGAAAGACATAAGACCCCTTTCCAGTAATGTCTCCACGCCATTTATCTTTCCCAAAATCCTGACTAAAAAGTTTAACCCCTGCCAGATATGATAATCCAGTACAAATGGGATGCAGGAAAATGTCAGGTTCATAACACTTTACCTTACTAAATAATGACGGTCAAGCAAGAAACCGAGACTCAGAAGGCAAATGACAGTTAATTGACAGTTGCAAAAGGGAAGTACCACGAGAGCAGCCTTTCCGCAGCGCAGCTCTAGTGGAAACTTCAACATTTCTCGCAGCTCTGTCCCTTATTTCAAACACACACAGAAGATTCACAGGTGTTGATGTAAGGAGGGTCTAATGCCTACGCCAGAGACCCTGGGCTGGCATGTACCTCGGATCTAAGGCTCTGGTTATCTTCTGTGATATGCAACAGCGGGACATTTATTGCCTTTTGTTTAGGCAGCAGCGACTGAAGAAACACAGACACGGCTTGAAAGAAACATGGTATTGTTAAATGTGCATATAATAATAAACATGAAAGTTATACTAAGTAGGAAAGTTATAAATGAAAGTCATAATATTTTAA
>NC_045746.1:17954669-17966644 GCF_008692095.1 Etheostoma spectabile | reverse complement strand
CAGAGAAATATGAAATAAAAGACTTATAAAAAGGAATTTCTCTGTCAGTAACCAAACCTGGTAAATGAGGTACTATTGTGGTTTTTCTCTGTGGGTCAAAAATCTGTTTAGACTTTGCCTTAAAACCCTTTTTTAAGTTAGGTCAAATCATAACCAAAGTTCTCTCAAGACACATTTCATATAGAGCCGATCTAGACCACGCTAACATGTAAAGAGACCCAACTTTAGCTCATGAGTAAGCATTTGGCGTGATGGTGGCGAGGGAAAACTTCCGTCTAAGGCGAGACACCACAGGCAAAAACGTACCGTAGTTTTTACAGGCACAAAGTCAATATTGAGATTTTGTGCTGGTTAGCTTCCATAACGTCTTCTTTCAGACTAGTGGGAAGAAAACATCCAAAATGCACATCATTCATTTTACTTTATTATTCAACGTTTTATTCCTAAAACATGGTGAAAATGATTTTTTTTTTTTAAATGGCTGGCTGTTGACAGTATTTTTAGATTTAAGGACTGATAAAAAGAAATATCCAAAATGTCCTTGGTAAAAACCTTTGACTTTGACATGTCAACAAAATGAAACGACCTTTAATGGTCCTTTATCCAATGTTCAGATCTGTGTTCTGGAAATGTGTAGAAATTAGCACATATTTAATAAGATAATGCCTTGTGCATATTTAAACAGAAATTTTCAGAGAACGTGTAATACAAAGAATAATTGTATCAATGTAATTAATCAACTATGGAAGTTTCATGATGATATCTATTAGTTACACGTTGTCTCCCCTTAAAGGGCGGAAACCTCGGAATAAGAATATTCCAAATAACAATATGAGTTTTGAAATACAGTAATCTGAAACAAACTATAGAGTTTGTCTATTAAGTGTATGAACATGTTTTGATATTAGGTCAACAAATTTGAAAATATTGTTTGATATTTGGAGAAAAGTCTTAAACTGAGTGAACTAAATAAAGAAAATCATGAAACATAAAGAATGAGTTTTAATAGAGTCAAGAAATAGAGGATTGATAAAGAGGAATGATTTGTCCTCAGCTGTGATTTGAGATGGAACTTTTGAACCGTGTACCAGGATCCCCACTGAAATTGTTTTTATTTTTTCATTACTGCTTCACACACAGGATAGTGTTAGTTTTGTTAACGAATGAGCAGTGATCTCAATCCAATTCTTTAATCCTGGATGTAACGAGCATTTAAGTTTTTGTTGGAAATTGCTGCTCAGCAATGCATTGTGTAAGTAAAAAGTGTAAAATGTTGGACTTAGTCATCTCCTGCACAAAGTGATTAAATGGACGGAGTCATGAAATGTGTCATAAAATTTGCTATTTATTGTAGACTTGGATATTTAAATGATCTCGGTTTGAATCTCTCTTCAGTGAAAAAGTCTTGGATGCTAATGAAGACACCAACAGACTGAACTTGGTTATAAGATTTTTATTTGGTATATTGGGTCAATATTTGGTGTGTGGAGAATAACGGAGGAGTCGGTTTACTGGGTCGTCTTGAAAGACTCCCACAGAGCAGCCAGCTGAGCCTGCAGGTCCTGAGCAGTAGCGTCCAGCTTGGTCCTCAGCTCCTCTCCTCTCTGTGCCAAGTTCTGCTGGATCTCCTGTATTTTCTGGGTCAGCTGGGTCTCAAAGCTTTGGGTCAGGGGGACAATGCTCCTCTGAAACTCCTCCAGGCTCTGCTCCATCTTCTCCCTTATCTCCTCGGTGTAGGGAACCATCTGGACCTGCAGCTTGCTCACGCTCATATCCAGCTGCCCCTTCAGCTCCTGACTCTTCTGCAGCAGGACGGCCTTCAGGGCCTCGGCGTCCATGGACTCAGCGTAGGGTGCCACCTCCTTCTTCAGCTCCTCCACCTGCCTCTGGAGGTGCGCCACCATCTCCTCAGCGTATGGTTGCACATTTGTGCTCACAGCGGTCAGATCTTTCTCCAGACGAGCCTTCAGCTGCTCGGCCTCCCGGGTAAACTGAGTGATGAAGTCCTGGGTCAGAGGAGCGGCCTGAGCCCGCAGAGCAACGACGTAGTGATTCACTGTTTCAGCGCTCTGAGAGATCTTGGCGCTGACAGACGCAGAAAAGAAAACCGTTATAACATTGAAACACATAGCTCATTTCTAAATGTCATTTAGCTTCTTCATTGCTCTTACTTCACTTCCTGTCCCAGCTCAGACTGTCTGATCTGCTGCAGGGAGTCCTCAGCAGTATGTGTCGCTTTAGCAACGTAGTCCCAGAAAGCATCTTTCACCAAGTCCAAATTGTTCTTGGGCGGCTCTTGCCACACAATGTTGGCATTGCAAACTGTGGATGAACATTAGATTTAGTAGAACCTCAACATTTTTTCAACCAGTTGTGGTTTACATGAATCAAGCTTTCCTTTCAAGGTAAAACGCCACTCACCAGCAAAAAGTGCGAGAACCACAAGTACCTTCATGATTGAATTTGGACTCTGTTGGATAAAGAAAAAAATATTTTTCAAAATTAGTAAAAGTGTTTAATCCAGCACTTAATTTGAGTGTTTAATTAATAACAAAAACAGTTACCTTACAGAGGCAGCTTGTCACTTCTTCACTCTGAGTTTGATGACTTGTGTTGTGCGGGTGTTTGTTAAGACCTTTTATAGCCATATTGAAGGGTAAAGTCCTTCTCTGGCTGCCCCGCTGGACTGAGTCTTGTCACTGATGGCACTCCACGTCATAATTTAAGTGCCATTGCGTTATTCATCCTGTGATGCATATGTCATCTGAATGGGTTAAGTAATGGTTTGACACCTCTAAATCTGCATCACGTTCAGCATAAACAGAAGGCTGTGGACACCAGGGAATTCAAATAGTTTAATAGTCTTATAGCAAACAACTATAATTTGTATATAGTAAATACATGTACGTAAAGTTTGGGAATCTTGGGGGCCGTGCAAGGAGCTGATATAAAGAAACATCACCTTCTAAAGTTGGCATGGGGAACGTGTTAGAAACCACATCCAGAAGACACTGAGCAACATAAGCATCCCACTGGAGTCGTGTTTCTTCCCACTTGATGGATTTTAGTACAATTTTCACTCTCTTATAGCTCTGTTTTGGTCTCCACCACCTCCTGATGGAAATGTCTGTCTCTTTAACTGCTAAATACTTCACTATGTTCACCAGCTTGTCTCTATCTGTGCCTCTCTGCTTTTTGGCACTGAGCTGGTAGATTACAATCGTTGCAAACTTTAGCTTCTTCCACTTCATCACAATTGTCACAAACGTCATCCACTCCTCCCTAGAACTTGTTTAAAGGTTGCTGTGTGCGTCATATGAGAACAGCTGGATGTTTATCAGTAGTTTCACCTGGGAGGAAGACTTTATGAGTTTTATCAGTTTGTCAGGAGGGAATTGTTATATCTGGGAAACATAACATTCCTCATTAAAGACAATCTGCAGGTACAACTGGATCAAAGTCCTGCTCACATTTCACTGACCTATCAAACCTCTGACAACAATACTTTACTGGCTTTAAGCTGAGAGCAAGCATGTGGATCAATGTGTATGTTTACTCTATGCTTCTTAACTTAAAATGTAATCAACTTAAAACAATGCAGTGGTACTGTTTGTCACAACTAAGTGAAATAGTGTGGGAGGAGTGTCTTTCCACTACATTTAAATATAATACAGCATACATCATGGTCTCTAGATTGTGAATCCTACTGACTTTGATGATCCTCCGCCTTTTCTTTTGTGCCGCCATCAGGTTGACATTTGTAGTTTTAAGCAACATGTCTCAGCAACTGTTGGATAAGTCACGGAATTTGGTTCAGAGATTCATCGGATTATTGTGGTTTCAGACTAAAGTCATGCAAAAACTAATGGCATTCCCCCTGATGAGTCTCAACTGAACTTTGTGTTTAGTGCTAATAAGCAAACATTAGCATGCTAACACGCTAATGGGTGTAGATTGTTTATCAAGATATTATTATTGTTATTGTCATTATTGATCATTTCTGAAATGTTTATAAGAAAATCTGATTATTGATTGTTAATTCAAGTCTAAAATGTTTGGCTCCTGTCTCCAACAACAGACACAACATCCATTTCTAATGTATTCATTTTAAACATATAAATAAAGCTTTGCTCTCAGAGCCAAAGCACAAAACCTACAAGGCATATATAGGCAGACATGTACATTACTTTTATTTAAAATTTTATTGTATTGTCTTTGTATCACACATAGAAAATTTGAAATTTGAAACCTTAAATTGAACATTTTTGTTTCTTTAAATAGACCAAGAAAATGCCCTATGAAATACAGCTATCACAACAATTACAAAATAAAACCACTTATTTCTTTGAATAACATCTGTCTGATAGATGCCGTGATCGGACAGTGTGATGTGGAAGCAGCAGCAGTGACAGCAGGGCACTCAGCGTTGAACTTTACTCCTGTTTCCTCGGTACGACTCAGCTGCCTATATATACTGAGTCATGAGCTTTGTACGACACACACACATACACACACACACACACACACACACAATTCAACAGCCTGAAGCTCATCCACACAGGTGAGACACCCGGAGGAGGACGTCACTTTCAGATTATGAGATAAATACATAAAAATAACCACAAAGAGCTAATTGTACGTGTTTCTTTTCAGCTGCAGTGTCAGTCATGAAGGTCCTCGTGGTGCTCGTCCTTGCAGTTTTTGTGGGTAAGTAGGCTCGGTTTTGTAATTTCGGTGTTGAATGAACATGTTTTTGTTCTGATGAGTTCTTATGATAAATCGATGTTGAACATGTGGCAATACATGATTTTGACTCTTGTTCTCTCAGCAGGTTGCAATGCCAACGTCGTGTGGCAAGGCCCGCCCATGCAGCAGGTCGACATGGTGAAAGATGCTTTCTGGGAGTACGTCGCCAAGGCAACTATGACTGCCGAGGACTCCCTGAAGCAGATCAGACGGTCTGGGCTGGGAAAGGAAGTGAAGTAAGTAAGCCCTAGTCCCAAAGTGACAGAGACACATTTACCAAGGAAAATAAAGCTACTGCAAACTCCAAATCCTCAAAAACATTTCTCTGTAACATGAATCCGAATCAGAAAGGTTGTTTTTTTGTCACATTGGAATTTCCCTCGGTGATTGGTGCATGTCCTACACACAAACACATTGAACATTAACAAGAATAAACAACAAATACAGAAAAGAAGCAGGGACAATGTATACATAAATGACACACTCTTGACCAAATATGCAATAATCAAAGTTAAAAACACATTTTTAGTTGTAAGTTTCAGCAAGGAGCGGGAAATGGACACATAAAGAAGGAGCATACGTTTTTAATGACTTATTTTTGTTTGTGTCTCGGCAGCACCCTCATCTCTGAGAGCACCGAGGCCGTTAACAAGCTCACCAACGCTCTCCGTACTCAGGTTGCTCCTCTGACCCAGGACTTCCTGTCTAAGTTTTCCCAGGAGGCCGAGCAGCTGAAGAACCGTCTGGAGAAAGATCTGACCACCGTGGGAAGCAGCCTGCAGCCCTACACCGAGGAGCTGGTCGCTGACTTCCAGAGGCAGTTGGAGGCGCTGAAGAAGGACGCGGCCCCCTTCGCTGAATCCATGGACGCCGAGGCCCTGAAGGCCGTCCTGCTGCAGAAGAGCCAGGAGCTGAAGGGGCAGCTGGATATGAGCGTGAGCAAGCTGCAGGCCCAGATGGTTCCCTACACCGAGGAGATAAGGGAGAAGATGGAGCAGAGCCTGGAGGAGTATAAGAGAAGCATGATGCAGCAAGTCCAGAGCTTTGAGACCCAACTGACCCAGAAAACCCAGGAGATCCAGCAGAACCTGGCTCAGAGAGGAGAGGAGCTGAGGGCCAAGCTGGATGTGGACGCCCAGAACCTGAAGATGCAGCTGACGGCTCTGTGGGAGTCCTTCACTAAGACGACCCAGTAAATGAAATAATATCTATACTTTGTTTTTTTAGGGTTGTGTTTATGGGACGGATAAAAAAATAGTGCAATACCTCATTTTGTATTTTTCTGTGGATGGAGATGCTCTGGAAGGAATAACGTCAGTATTTCCTCTGATATGTTACTGTTTACAACTGTAAGATTTAATCTGTTAAACAACAATAAACAGGTTTTATGTATATTGCGTTGTCACTTTCTTTGTATTTAAAATTCCAAGAAAAGAGCTACAAAACATGAAATGTAACTTTTGCTGTCCAAAATATTATTTACGCATCAAACACAACCTCACAAAGGTATTTTAGAGCAAGTTAATGTAGGTTTTTCGAGAAATGTAATTCTTTCTCATGAATGAAAAGGTGACTTCATAAAATACACACTTTCTCAAATGAATACAGACGGATTGGTTTTGCTGCCACAGCTTTATTTAGTCTGGTGTGACCAGAAGCGAATGTTATCAAACTTTAAACAGATTTCACATGGATTTTAATGTGTAACTAAAATGATTGCGTCACATTGCTGACTTTACAACTGTGCTCTAGCTGTGTTGTTGTTGTTAACCCCTCAGCATTCTGCCCCCCTTTTTCTACAGGGGTGGGGGATGTATAGGGGGAGACGTCAGGTCAACAGTGGCCTTGATGTAACATGGAAGTGGTTGATCATCTGAAATCTGGGAATCTGAAGATTATTTTGAGATGCAGCTCAGCACTGTGTGAAGATTTTTTATCCATCAATCACAAATATAAAATTAGTTAATGAATTTAAATCAATTCTGCGAGTGTAAAAGGGCTTAGTACATTGTATGATATGATAGGAGTTGACGATGGCCATTCTCAAGCTCACTTACATCTCATAAATTGTTGCAGCAGGTTTTGGGGTTGATACCGTTTGTTACACAGATTAGGTGTACAATTTAATCATTTTTTACCACTCAAGAATTCATGAAAAATCCCACCAAAATACCACATTAGGACACCAAGACCCAAGAAACAAAATAGACAAATCCATGTTGTGATTTGTTATCAAAAACATTTGACATTTGGAGATTTCTGCGAGAGGTGCATTTTACGGCGTAGCAGTTCTATTCTGGAAACGGCTGAGAAATCACACTGTAAACCCAGATGTGGTGTTAATGAAGCTGTTTAGTGGTTATTATTCTTATTCTTTCATGTTTTGTCAAAACATATTCATTATTAAATCACATTAGTTGTTTTTAATGATCGGCTTAACGCTAGAGTCTGTAGTTTCTGTCGCCCCCATGAGGAATTCTAAGTAATGACAACAAAACTGTCAGCGCATCCACATGATGCAGCCTCACCTGACCGCACATGCCCCCCACCCCTCCTCCACGCAGTTGCCTGTAGCCAAGGAGGACACGGAGGATTAAAAAAAACATGCTGGACTCTTCAGAAGAGGTAGTTATCTTCACTCAAGCTGCTGCACGGGAAAGTCACCGAAAGACATGATCTTCTGAACGTAGTCATATTGAGAAATACAGAGAGAGATGTGTGGAGCTGATAGTCTTAATTAGCTTTGGAGCAACACACGTTTAAATCATAGACTGTATATTAATATGAACAGTCTATGGTTTGCAAAGCGAGACTAGAATGTAACATGTTCATCAATGTAAAAAAAGTTAGGTACTAAAGCTTCAACTTAACATGGTTATTTTAGACAACATGACTTTGCTAATAGGCTACGTTTTAGTATTAACTACTAATGTAAACTTGATTGGTCTACTGCATCAATTTACCGCTCTGTGTTAATACAACTTGACCTGTTAAGTTTTACCTTGTGTAAAAAATGAGAGAAGGCAAGAGGTTTCCTGTAAATTTGCAAATTTCAATATTGCAATAATTTTAGATAACAGTGTATAGTCAATATCTGTGATAGCCATACATCATCTGAATGTCCTAATGTAGGTCGTTAGTTTGTGGTTGGGAAGTTTTATTAGACTGTGTTTAGCCTCGAGGTCACAACAGGTCATTTTACACAGTGATACAAGTTTGAAAATACAGTCTCCCTAAATTGAAATAGCTACTAAGGGGACTAACATCTTCACACAATTAATCATTGAATCCACAAAAGTCTCAGCTTTCCATTTAAACCCAATTTGTGCAACTCCAAGATCCCAGTATGCAGACATATTTAAATATACCATTTTAGAACTGTATACTGCATGAGAAAGACTGCATGGTTTTTTGTCCCAAACTGCATGGGATTGGCATAAAGTGGGCGTGTCTGTGAAGAAGAAATTTGTGGATGTTCATAGAACCCAT
Source organism: Etheostoma spectabile (assembly GCF_008692095.1). Taxonomy (NCBI): domain Eukaryota; kingdom Metazoa; phylum Chordata; class Actinopteri; order Perciformes; family Percidae; genus Etheostoma; species Etheostoma spectabile. Next base: position 17,958,409 of record NC_045746.1, on the reverse strand, counting down.
TTTTATTCAGATTATTGAGGGGCGAGAAACCCTTTGAAAACGGCCATGCTAGATGTTTTATATAAACTAATGTCAGTATTTACCATTATGGCCACAGTGGCTGCTGTTCAGTAAATCAGCAAACACAGAAAGGCAGAGCAGCGACCCACAGGGAACTTTACGCCTCACCCTTAATAAACCAAAAAAATCACCTGAATAAAGAGAACAATTTGACAATGTATGAAAATAATAGAACTTCAGAGTTGTATAAAATTAAATTTGGAAGCAAACAAAAGCCTTTATTTCAAATAGTCAAGCTGACATAAAAACTACAGAACACAAACTTCTTGTCTAACCAACCTTTTTGGCTTGGGACCCACCAAAATAAAGCAAAATCTACTTGCGACTCCTCGTCAATTTACACAGTCTTTCAATGTCATCTTTTCTCAATTTTTGTCTAAGTGAGTGGTAATGACGAGCGTGTGTCACTCACACACCTGTGTGTGTGGGGGGGGGGGGATTTGTTTCTAAAAAAGAGAAATTGTTAATCATTATTTGAAAAAAACTCTTAGGGCGAAGTACATTTCAACACTTACAGACAATAAAGTTATTAGTCATTACCCCAATCTGTATGGGAGGTTTTCCATCTAATAAAAGTTGTAAAAATGCAGACAGAGGTTGTTAAAGCAGGACTATGAACCAAATCAGTTGGACACTGATAAATGACCTTTGGCTTTTGGGCTGTTATCAATAGCATTGTGGTTGTGATAGAAAAGGGCAGTGTGACGTTCTGATTGGTTTCTGAGCTGATGGCACACTGATATTACTTCACACACAAACTGCACTATATTTTGTTTACAAAGCAGTTGTTGGCTACTGAAATCAAACTGGCCCACAGAGGCCTTGACCCCATGTGAATTCTGATTGGATATTTAGGACGTTCCTAATTTCTGATCGGTGCTTGGTGTACTTTTGATGTGCAACGTGGAGCCAAAATAACACACACACACACACTGCAATAAAAGATGCCAACATGCTGGGAACTTCGGACACAGGTCGGCAATCCTGACATTTATTAGACAGCATCAAAACTGTATAAATACTGACAAGCTCAGTCAGTCTAACACGGACGTCACAGATCAGGATCACTGAGGTAAGTGTCAGACCATTCCCACACTTTTTTAACAGCTGCTTGGTCTCATAGTGGTTGAATTAAAGTTGTTGACTTGTTTGTCACTGTGTCAAATGTCAGGGTTAGTTAGTAAGTTAGTTTGTGTTTATTTAAACTAGATGGGTAAAGAGTCTGCTTAAAAACAGTCATGTTGATTATGCATTATACATTTAAGTTTTAAAGAAAGAAATAGGCGTAGGTGTGACTGAATTTACTAAAACCTGTATGTCAGTGTTGAGACCATTTTAACCTCAACATATTTGTTGTATGATTTTCCAGATTTCATCATGAGGGTGTTTGCAGTAATCCTTATGCTGGCTGTCCTGTCAGGTGAGTTTAACATGTCTTCTTAGGGACACATAAAACATTCTTCAGTCTTTTTGCTGTCATATGTTATTTTAATTGGACTTTTTCAACATTACAGAAGTAGGGAAGAAGACATGCGTACATTTAAAAGAAGAAAATACTTAAGTACACACAAACAAAATCAGTATCTACAAAAAGTATTTCCTGATGGCAAGTTGACGACTGCTGCAAAGTTAGTGAATAAAAACCTATAAAATAACAGAAGGAAGCAAAGGAGGATTGACAGAAAGAAAGAAAAAGAGAAAGAAATGAAAGGAAGAAGGGAAGAGGGAGAGACAGATATGGAAAGAAAGGAAGGATGAATGATAAAGCAAAAAAAAGGAAACACATTGAGATTGTGTTTTGAAAGTCTTCAGCACTCCAGAAGTCTGCCATTAGCTCCCACTCCAGGGTCCTCCAGTAATAGTAATAGCCTAATAAGGCAAGGCAAGGCATAATAATAAGTATAATAACAATAAGTAAAGGAAGCCAAATGAGCTATTCAAATTGTAAACAGTCACAAGTCTTCTCTGAACATGGGAGCAGTTTATTTTCTCCCTGTTGAGTTCAAGAAGGGGATTCAGGACCAGGTCAGGAGAGGCTCAGGAGGAGCTTCTACCCTCAGGCCACTAGGATCCGAAATGTACATGTTTACTTACACATACTGTATATACATATATATATATATATATATATATATATATATATATATATATATATATATATATATATGTATATATATATATATGGTATATATATTTGCCAAAATGTCTTCCATCTTTTAGTTATCGTTTTGATTCCACATCAAAATGTGAATATTTGAGTTTGTTTGTCTCTGTTTAACTCCCAGGCTGCCATGCAAGAAGTGTGCCTAATGATGAGGAGAAGAACCCCTGGGAAGTCACAGTCGACAGGTTTAACGATTATTTGACGAAGGCCGACGACGTGCTGAAGGACATCAAGAGCTCCCAGCTCAGCCGGGAACTGGAGTGAGTTCATTTACGTCCCAGGGATGAATTTAGAAGAAGTTATCAAAGTGATAAATCTGTTTATTTTCACCTTTGACTTTTTATGACCTAATATTTAATGCACAATGAATAGGCCACATCGTGTGCAATGAAATCACCCACAGACTGTACATTGTCTACACATCATATTTGTAATATTAGTAGTGTTTAATCTGCACCACCAGCTCAAGGAAAACATTTTAAATTAAGTCCAATATAGTAAAAGGATCACTGGAAAACCAGAAATCTGCAACTAGAGCTTCCCACTCTGAATAAAAGATAGTATGATAACTATCTTTAGTCTTTTTTTAAAGAAGGAGATTAACAAGCCCAAACATCTCAGCTCATGCCTTCCTCAGTGTGCAGCCTCCAACATTAATTGACAGTAATTTTGTTCATTTCTTCTTCAAATTTCAAGGTAGAATTTATTGTGTAGACACAACTATAATTAACATACTAGACACAAACAGTGAGTACTTTTGATACTTTTTAGTATATTTTGCTAATAATACTTTTCTTATGTAATGTTTTTGAACGCAGGACTTTTACTTTTGATGGAGTACTTTCAGATTGTGGTATTTTATCTAGGTATTATCTGAAATACTTCTTACAGTTGGTTAACACTGCAACTGGAACAAACCAGATTTCATCTGGGCCTTTCTGTTTTTGTCAGACTGTTGGAAAGTATCAACACTGTGTTGTTTTTAAAGATTCATTGTGGCATTTTAGGCTTTTCTTGTACAGGACAACTTAGACATGAGAGGGGAGAGAGGAGGAGGAGTGACATGCAGTAAAGGGTCACAGGTTGGAACCGAACCCGCGGCCACTGTGTCGAAAACTGACCCTCTGTATGTGGGGGCGCACCCTACTTGTTGAGCTACCCAGGCACCCCCACAGTGTTGTTTTTAGACCTCTGTCTGGCAATCCAACTCACATGCGGCCCTCAGCTGAGTGAGGAGGTTGAGCCGCATGTGTCAGTGAGGTGAGACTTGTAAAGAGCTGCTGAATGCAGTGCCCTCCAGACCCAAGTCCACTTTCTGATGTCTTAGTTGGACTTTTATTGGTTCAGGCACTATTAAATCTTGTGATTTTTGCATTGAAGTGTTCAGTACAAACGGAGCTCTTGTAGATCAATCGACATCTCTGCTGAGACTTTGCAAGGCATTGACCCCTTTGGATCCCAAAAACTTTACAAAAACACTAAAAAAATCCCAAAATGTATCCTCCCCCCCCCCCCC
>NC_045746.1:17951052-17954659 GCF_008692095.1 Etheostoma spectabile | reverse complement strand
CAGCACCCTAATCCAGGATAGCATGGCTGAGCTGGCCACGTACAAGGACGACCTCCAGACCAAGCTGGTCCCCTACACCCAGGAAGCTGCAGAGGGTCTGGGCAAAGACCTGCAGGAGCTGTTCAACAGACTGGGCGACCACATGAGCCAGGCCCGGGATCAAATGGACAAGTACACCCAGGAGCTGCAGACCATGATGGAGCAGAACACCGACGACGTCAGGGTCAGGGTCTCCGCCTACACCCGCAAGCTGAAGAAACGCCTCGGCAAGGACACACAGGACATCAAGAGGTGAGTGAAATCCACTGAAGCAGTGAGGCGTTCACCAAAGGCTCATGGGAAACTCTGTCCAACAAGAGGCTCAGAAAGTTTCTCTAACTTTTACCAACCAAACTTTGAATTGTTTTATTTTGTTCAAGCACTTGTTTACTTATCTGTTTCAATACTTATTCACTTTTTAATTGTCTCGTTGCATATTTTTAATATATGTTCCCAAAAAGCAGTGGATTGGGTTTTTTGGGGGTTGATTCTGATCCTTTGTGTTTTTGTATACTAAACATCTTGAAGACTGACTGTTTTTGATTCTTAATATATACATTAAACATACTTCCATTCTGCTTAGGTATGATGTTAGACTGTAGGACTTTTCCTTAGAAGCATTTTTACACTGTAGTAGTGGTATGTTTAAGTAAAAAAATCTGAATACTTCTTCCTACACTGCAGTTTTAAAATATATAATAACGCTTGCTGTACAACATGCTGAAGCTATGTGATGAATCAGATGTTTTTGAGTCCTGTTCTTCGCTCAGTCAGAACTGTTCTGTGCTTCTCTCAGACACGTTGCTGACTTCTTTGAGGAGCTTCAGTCTCGCAGCTCAAACAACATGGAGGACATGAAGACACGTTTAGACCCTTATTTTGCCCATGTGCGTGACAACGCCCAGGCAAAGATCACCACCCTGAATGATCTGCTGAAGTCGCAGACGGAGGTCATGAAGGACAAGATTCTGGTCAAAGCTGAAGACATGAAGGAGCAGTTTGAGAAAACCGCTGAACACCTGCAGTCCACCCTGGAGGAGAAGTGGAAGGAGCTGAGGAACTGGTTACGCCTGTAGTCTCCATGTTTAGTGACGACATGTAAACCCTGCTGTAATCAAACAGTCTGGACCATCTGTTTATCCATCCCTTTCAGTATCAAAACCACCTCCGGAAACTGTTTTTCTTAAATATCCACCACAGTCTGAATGTCTAACTGAAGGTCCTTCAATAAAAAACTGCTGAAAATCAATAATGTCTTCAATGATGTCATCATTAATACTTTTGTCTGAACGTCCTCTTGACCAAAAGGCATCCGTTGCTTGAACATATCAGATAATTACAAATTGAAGAACTTTAGGGGTGTGTATGCTGAAATCTACACAGACTGCACAAGTGGCTTAATTTATTCAGAAATAACACACAAGAAACTAACCGATCGAGGCAGCGGTCGATCAGCAACTCCTGTGTTCTGCAAGATAAATGTTTTTGTCTTCTTCTTCTTCTTCTTCTTCTTCTTCTTCTTCTTCTTCTTTTTTGAGGTTTATTGAAAGTTGGCATACGATTGGTGCAATTCCATGTGTATGGATTAGAAATAACTAATGTCTACAATATTCAAATATGTAAAATAGCCTAAAATAATAACGCAAAACATATGTGAATAACTAAACTAAAATAGATACTAAAATAGTAGGCTACTCAATGACACTCATTTCTTGAGTTCTTTTGACAAATATCTACTAAATCACACAATACTTATATCTTTGTGAGATTTTGAATCATCTGCCTTCTTTCTTTCTCATATTTTTGACAATGTAACAATATGCTCTATTGTTTCTTCTTGCCCACAGTAGTTTTCATACTTCAAGTGTATTTTTTGTAAGGTTTTTTCTATTCTATATTACAACGTCTTGACTTTGAATTTTCTCTTGCTCTAAAACCCCAAGGCAAATTCATTGTATGTGAAAATATACAAATATTTTTTATTATATTGCTAATAGCAACATAGCCAACATTTTCTTCTTTAACCATAAAAAACATTTGAATAATAAATGATTTGCATAAGTTATTTGGAAATCTATATATTAATTATTATTAATTATTGTATACTCTAAAAAAGGATATGACACGCCCTACTCTCCCGCCCTCTCTTGGCTAGTGGGCCTACTCGTTGAATGCTCTGGTTGCGTTGGTGAGGTTTAGACAAGAATAATAATATATACAGTATATGTCTATGGTTTAGACAGCTGAAGTAGGATTGGTTCAGGTTACAGGAAGAATGGCGGAGTAAGCCAATCAGACGCAAGAAAGGCATAGTAGGGCGGGACCTGCTTCGCCATCCTGGGGGAAAAAGGCACGTGAACTGCCTGTGAGTGAAGCTACGGCACGGTGAAACCATACTTTTACGTCTACGTCATTAGACATCCAATCACGTTTCTCCGTACACTTCTCTCAGCCAATCACAAGAGCCCGTTCACATGAGGCACAACATCGAGTTAGATTGTCGCAGTTCAGTGTTGTCATTTTCAAACATGTCCATCACGTCGGAGCTAGATGATTTTAATATTTTCACCTGATTTTTTATTTCCATCATAATGAGTAACTTTTCTAGAGAGGTCATCACTCTTCAGTTGGGACATTATTCCAACTTTGTTGGGACTCACTGGTGGAATTTACAGGTAAGCTAAGCTAACGTTAGCTTTGCATGTGCGGTCAAACTTTAGAGTGATGTGCTCCGAGCTCATGTTAGCAGCACCGTGAATGTGCATGTTGTGGTCATTTTGACACACCGAGGACATGCCATATGAAATCAGGCTGGCACATAAAGATAATGGTAGCAAACGTCTTTGTGGTGCCAACGCTGCTAACTATCAAGTATAAAGTCAGCAGTTTATTTGTGTTGAGATAACTATATTTTTAGACGGAATTGTTCATGTTATCCAGTAGAAGATACAGAAGAATCACTTAACATGATAACTTAAAATAGGGTTAGATACATTTATAAATTAGCCCCTGTTTAAATGATGGAGATGTTGCGCTACATCCTAACATCTGTGACCCTCATCCAGCTGCAGAAGTGCCCTGTGGAAGAATATTTACCTAAGTACGATTTTGAGATAATGACTTGAGTGTTTACATTTTGTGAAAACTTTATATTTCACTAGGTTTGCCTAACAGTTTTTTTTCCACACCCTTCCTGTCCAGTCTATAAAAACCATGCATCTCCAGATGTGTTGATGTTGAATGTTTGTGTTAAAATGTGTTGAGCTAATTCTCCTACATCTTAAGTTAAATAAAGTCTTTAAAAAGCCTATTGGATCAGCTGGAAAAGCATAGTTACAAAGCTTAAAACAGGGCAGGAGTTTTCTGACCCCATGAAAAGTTTTAAAACTTTTTAGAGACACTTGGTTCTCTCAGGACAACAACCCTACAAACATATGATGATCTTATAGAATATGATGCATTGCTGTAGATCAGTGGTTCGCAAACTTTTTCATCTCAAGACCTAAAAGAGAAATTTGGTGTCTCCCCGGGACCCAAATTTACAAAAATACACCATGAATCATTGTAA
>NC_045746.1:17949735-17951041 GCF_008692095.1 Etheostoma spectabile | reverse complement strand
ACATTTTTAAACTGTGGACAAAAGACGGAACAAACCATGAATTTAAATGTATATGAAGGATATTATTCCATTATAAAAGTAAACAAAAACAGAAACGGTCTCTATTCTCCTTTCTGTGTCTCACGCCCCTTCTCAAACTATTTCTCATCCCTCCTAGGTAAGCGAGGATAGAGAGAGAGAACCCCCCCCCCCCCAGCATCTGAGCTGAACAGACCAGTGTAGCAAAAAAGAACGCTCATTCACTTAAGATTGATATGCATTTTACTCTGCCAATTGGTGACCCAAAAAAACGGGTCTGCGACCCATTTTGGGTCCTGACCCTAAGTTTGGGAAACATTGCTGTAGATTAAACTACCCGACAGTATATAATAGAGTAAAAATTAGCACAATCTTAAACATCTACAGCAGTAAAATGCAACCGACATTATTGCCGCAGAAATATTAATAAAAACAAACAACAGTCTGGAGTTTTTAAATGTCAGTTCCTTTTTATAAAAACAGAAATTAGACGTTATACACAAGTAATGTTAGTTTTCATTAGTTTTTTTTCTCACTATTGAGACTTCTTCAGATTAGATGTGTGTTGTTTCAATGCTGATATTTTTAATACCTTTACCACCTGACGGGAATATCTCACTCTCCGTTCTTCTAAGGTGGAGCGATTGTGGTATTTCTGATCGTTTGAGCTTCATAGTCTGTGACCGATAGGATGACGGGCTTGTCTTTGTTCGCAGGATGCGTCTTTATCATATGATCCAGATGCGCCACCGAGTGAGATCCAGAGCGATGTCGTGTTTCGTGAAGGAGAGACTCTGGGCGGAGAAGCCACCCACACACCTCGCCTCATCGCCATGGATCTCAAAGGTAACTTGTGCCTATCACGTGCTTACTTACTGCTGAAAACATCCTCTGTGCTGGAGCAGCTTGATTTTTCTCGTTGTTTTGTTGTAAATGTTTCCTATGTTTGCGCACTATTTTAAATACTTTATAAAAGGTTTTGTTTTGGTTATTTAAGATTTCTTAAAAGGATACAGGTTCATGCAAAACCTTGAATGTGAATAATGCTTGCTAAAAATGATTCACCTGCCTGTCACACTCTGTCCATAACAGGAAGTCTTCGCACTCTACGGCAGGAGGGAAGTCTGTATGACGCCGGCAAAGACATCTCTGCCACCACTTGGTAAATAAGAAAGTCTCCGTCTGTCTGCAGTATTGCCTGTTTGTTCAGCTATAAATAGGACATCATCTGCATAGTGTATTACTGGTGGATTATTGCCCTTTAAAAAAAAAAAAAAAAAATTGGTTG
>NC_045746.1:17927250-17949725 GCF_008692095.1 Etheostoma spectabile | reverse complement strand
AAGAAGTTTCCTTCCTAATTAAAGGTTTGATTACCGGTATTTAAGACTCGTCTTAAGACAATTCTGGTCTTTATGATGTAAACGTGTGCTCCAACTGACAGGGAGGGAAGCCTCATGATGCACAAAGAAAGTCCAGCTGAGAAGAACCTGTTTCTTGAAGATCTGGACAAGTTGGACGTGAGTATTTATGGTGGAAATGAAACTGACAAGCTGCTTCATAATAATAATAATAATAATAATAATAATAATAATAATAGTACATTTCCCATGTCTTGAGAAAGTGATGCCAAGCCATTCAAAATAATGTTCTCTATACAGTTGTGTTTATAATAATAGCAATGTGTTTAAAAAAGTGAATAAGGCTCAAAATCCTTCGAATGACTTTTAGTTCCATAATTTTAATGCATTGGGAACACTGCACATTCAATTCCAAATCAAAACATGACCACAATTGATCAAGTTTGTGTTCTACCTTCACAAAGGTCTCATGCTGGCAGAACGAGAAAACGTATCCACCAGAGCCAGAATTTACAAGCTTGATGGCGTCTATACCCATTTATAAGAATGCAGAACATATTAGCTCTGTTAGTTCTGTTTCTGCAATTTATATTGTCATTTAGATTTTGATTGGTCAGAACACGGCTAGGAAACAGACTGCTTTTCCATTATGTGTAATTCTATAGTAGAGGCATTGTATGGCACCTTGATATGAACCTTCTCAAGCGTTGTGCTGGTCGCTTCTCTTGTCTCTAGAAAGGGGAGGTCCTTGCTGAATCTGATTTGTACTCCAATTCCCAGCCTCAGCACTCAGGTAATAAAAACCTTAAGAACCCTTTGTTTTTAACTCTGCATGAAATACAAGATTCTGTGTCAGACAACCACTCTGACAACTCTCCCACCAGCAGGTACAGTGCGTGTGGATACTGTGAACAGCCAGCTGGCCCGAGTCCAAAAGCGCTACAGGCTGGAGGGCAGCGTGAAGGTGTGGTCCGACTTCCTGAGGATCCACCTGCACCCTCGCACCATCTCTGTCATCCATCAGTACAACCATGACGGGTAAAGTGCAACGCCAGACTTTCTACACAGTGTTGAACAAAATGAGGAAACTGCTGAATTGCATCATCTGGTCCCTTCCTCCAGAAGATGTCAGGCTTTACACAGAGTTGGGCCTAAACACTGAATCGCAGGCTGCTCTCTGTAGGCTCTATGTTAAAGCTTGTTACACTCCCTACTGCACCCCCAAACAGTGACGTCTAAACATTTTACAGCTGACCACAAGGACATTTCTGACTGGGTTGTGGCCGTGGGCACAACATGTTTTAAAGGATAAATTTGCTTATGTTACATTCAAGGGGTTAGTCTCAGCACAGCTCTATATTTGTATTTGTGGGTGTCTAGGGAGACTTCCCGTCTGGAGGCTTTCGGCCAGGGAGAGACTCTCCTGAAGGGGTCGGTGCTCGAGGAGCTGGAGGACAAGCTGCACTTCTTTGTAGAGGAGTGTGATTACCTTCAGGTAAGTCATTGTTTTTGTATTGTATTAAAAAGAATTTTCAGCAAGTTGTTCAGTTTAAAACTTTGCTGATGTATTAAATTCCTCATCTCTCTGCATCCTGTTTTCCTCTCAGGGTTTCCAGGTTATGTGTGACCTGGCTGATGGCTTTGCAGGCCTGGGGTCAAAGGTCACAGAGATGCTACAGGACTCTTATGGTGGAAGAGGCATCCTAACCTGGGGGTTAGCACCTGTCAGTCACGCGAATTCAGTGAGTCACAAACTCAAGTCAACTCTGGCTGATTTATTGTTTCAGTGTTTAATAAGAAGCTGTGTAAAAGCAGATGTTTTGTGAATGGGCTTCTGTACTTATTGTATTCTTCCTGTTCAACCAGACTCCAATGAAGGACCTCTACCACATGTTGAACTGCGCATTAGGGACAGTCCACATGGCCAGTCACAGCTCTTTCTTCTGCCCGTTGACCCTGCGTGGGGGACTAGGCAGGCGGCCCTCCGCTCCCACAGCATTCCCCCTCCTAAATTATGACGTGAGGTTTTTTTTGTATCACTCATCTTTAGACTATTCCAGAGATGTTTAATGGTAATTGAAATGTGTAAAATTCAATATTTTTTTGACTATTTGAATTGACTTTGTTTTGATGAAATAAAGTAAATTTAAAGAAAAATAAATAAATGGAAATAAAAAGAAGTGTCAAACTGTTGCTCTGAACTAGGACAACACTGGTTTACAGATGTTTAGACTGATAAAACTGTATTGGAATTACATTTCTTTAAGATTTAGTTTAGATATAATTAAAAACATGTTATAAACCCCTGTTTTACGTTGTCTGTGCGTATATGCATGAATGCATCTGATCTTGTCATTGATTAACAATATTGTTTGTCTTTACCCATTCTCAGCCGTCACTTTGGTACCACTCCAGCTCTGTGTTGGCTTTGGGCCTAGATGCCCTCACTTTGCCTTACAGGCTGAAGAACAACAGCGTCCCAATGTGGCAGGTGGCAGATGCACTGGCTGTGTCTGGGAGAAAGGTGACATACTGCTATTCGTTTCGGTATGATCTCGTCTCTGTTGAGAGAAGGCACTGAGCTTATGATGACCATGGTCATTTAAATCCTAGGTGGTGGCTGCTTATGGTGCCATCCCCTTTCCTATGATGCACGGCAGCTCTCTCCCTGACGCCCTAAAGGCCTGCACAGATGCGTTGCCCTGGAAACCTTTATCATCTTGCTCTGAGCCCGGCGACGGGCGATGCTACAGCCAGTGGGTAACACTCAAAGGCTTCGAGGGCCAGAGACTAATCAGGTTGGTATTTTCTGAAAACATTTATTTTGTGCCACGCTTTCACATAGCTGAGAAAACACCACATAAAATATTAAATGAAGCTAACTGTTCACACAATACAGTAACGGGAGCTGTTTAAATTATCTGGATACATAGTTAAGCATAATTTGCTATTACCAGAGTAATGCTATGTGCACTGTACTTTGTTCATAGCAATCGGTTCCAAAACGTCCCAGTCAGAGAGTAAATGCTGTAAAAAATATTCTTTGTAAATCTTTACAATCATTCCCCAAAAGAACTAAGGCCCTTACAAAGTGTGTAGCTTGCTAGTCAAAGTTTGTTGTTGACTGTGACCTGGGGGGGTTGGGTCCTTATTGATGTTGCTGGCTTTCTTGTATAGATGGCTTAAATACAGTGTGCACGTTTGGAACCACAATTCCAACCATGTTCTGTGCAGCTGGCATACCACACGGTGGCACAGTAGCAGAGTGGTGCTTCTGTACAAGTTTATACTGGGACAGTTTAATTGGTGCTAAAAAAAGAGAAAGTGACACGTATAGAAAGTCGACCAAAATACACCTGTACTTTAGAGGGTTTAACCAAACATGGTTTTGATTTTAGCTTGATGGCCATTCGTTTTGGAGATGCTGTATCCAATCAAGGTCAATAGGATTGCAAATTTAGGAAAATTGCGTGTGGAAACATGCAGGCATTTAACACCTTCCCAATCCTCTCATTGAAATTGAAATCTGCTAGACTGATTTGTTTTAATAATTCTTTTTATCCCATCAGCTCTCTGGCTCCAGGGACTCAACCACCCACTCCCCTGCATAGCCTCCACAGTGGGGAAGACGTCCTGGCTTCCTACATTGGATCGTTCTATCCTACAGCTCCTCTGTGAGTCCCCTCGCTGTCACATGCTGTGAACATAATCATTTTACTTCTTTCTCTTTGGGGGGGGGGGCTAAACAGTATATTTAAACCCACTTCTATTTTCCCTCTCCCAGGGCTCTGCAGTTGGTGTCTACACCCAGTAAGCTGACAGCACCTTTCCCTCAGATATTCAGTCAGTCCCTCGGAGCTGAGGGCTTCCTGCAGAGCCAGCCTCCTCCACCAGGCGGTAAGCTTGTCTCTATTTAACTTTACTCTTTTTGTAGCTTGAAAACCTTTCATCTCGGATTTGATGGTATTATAAAAGAATCCTTCCCTATGCCTGTAGCTCCGGCCCCTGTGGTCTCCTCTGCCCCCGTCATGACTTCCCTCCAGTCCGGGCCAGCAGTTGGCTCGTGGCTGTCCGAGCTGCATCGTGGTGCCAGGACTTTAGACATCCGCCGTGTGGCCCCCAGCTTCCTCTCCCAGGGGCCCGAAATGGCAGAATACGAGGAGGCGCTGGAGGAGCTGCGGCTACTGGCGCGTTGTTATCGTGACGACAACGGCACGCACTCTTCCTCAGACGAGGATGATGACTAGCGCTCTGATCTGAATAGACTGACGACTGCTAGCTGTCTGCTTTGTGTACCAACCTGCATGCACTCCTACAGACACAGAGCGACGAAGAGGAACGGAGCTTCTGGGTCATGACTGAAGACTGAACTACATGGCAACAGAAAGAGGTGAAACGTTTCTCATGAGTTGAAAGACACAGTTGAGGGAATATTTCGAATTTAGGCCTCTACATGTGTAGTATTCAGTGAGGAGATGGATGTAGCATTATCTGACTGTAACTGTTGTTTTATACTAAGTATATGAATGTATTTACACCGGTTTTGGGCACAGGTTGCTCTGACCGTTAAATTCAGTTATGTATGGTCATATTGGAAATTTTCTCTCATTGCCAGAGCCCAAAGGGACCAGCCGCCAGATAAAGCAAATTGACATATTAAAACTATTTAAAGCAAGCAAACAAATGCCTCGCGTTTTCATTCTGATTAGCATAATTGAAATCAATTTTCAGATTTGTATTACCGGTAGTTAGAGACCTCTCTACAGTTTCTCTACAGTGCCTTGCGAAAGTATTCAGCTCTCTTGAACTTTGACCTTTTGCCACATTTCCGGCTTCAAACAAAGATATAAAACTGTATTTTTTGGGAAGAATCAACAAGTGGGACACAATTATGAAGTGGAACGGAATGTATTGGATATTTCAAACTTTAACAAATAAACTGAAAAATTGTGCTTGCAAAATTATTCGGCCCCCTTGCGTTAATGCTTTGTAAAGCCACCTTTTGCTGCGATTACAGCTGTAAGTTGCTTGGGGTATGTCTATCAGTTTTGCACATCGAGAGACTGACATTTTTGCCCATTTCTCATTGCAAAACAGCTTGAGCTCAGTGAGGTTGGATGGAGAGCGTTTGTGAACAGCAGTTTTCAGTTCTTTCCACAGATTCTTGATTGGATTGGATTGGTCTTTTGCTGACTCCATCAGGTTTTCCTCCAGAATGGTCCTGTATTTGGCTCCATCCATCTTCCCATCAATTTTAACCATCTTCCCTGTCCCTGCTGAAGAAAAGCAGGCCCAAACCATGATGCTGCCACCACCATGTTTGACAGTGGGGGTGGTGTGTTCAGGGTAATGAGCTGTGTCGCTTTTAGGCCAAACATAACGTTTTGCATTGTTGCCAAAATGTTCGATTTTGGTTTCATCTGACCAGAACACCCTCTTCCATGTTTTGGTGTCTCTTGGCAAATTTTAAACAAGACTTTTTATGGATATCTTAAAGAAATTGCTTTCTTCTTGCCACTCTTCAAAGGCAAGATTTGTGCAGTATACGACTGATGTAGAGTGCGGATCGGGCCGGATTTTTCTGTCCGAGCCCGGCCCGCGTCCGACAGAGCAGTAAACCGAACCGACCCGAGCCCGACAGGCAGTAAGTATTTATGTCCGAGCCGACACAGTTAAAATCGCATTTGTTTCTCATACTAATGACACATGTACGTTTTTTTGTGGTGAAGCCGCTTTATTAAGCAATGTAGGAAGGCATTCGGAAATGTCAACAGATGAGCGCATCAATGCACACGGGGCAACAAGCGCCATTACCTACATAACAAGCTGTTTTAAATTCAAAAAGTTCAATGCCTTATCGCGCTGATGTGACCGAGCCCGACCAACCCGAGCATCCTTTCTAAAAATCTGTTCGAACCCGGCCCGTCGGGTACCGTCAGGTCCCGTCGGGCTCGGGTCGGGTATCCATCCTGACTGATGGTTGTCCTTTGGACAGAGTCTCCCACCTCAGCTGGAGTTCTCTGCAGTTCATCCAGAGTGATCATGGGCCTCTTGGCTGCATCTCTGATCAGTCTTCTCCTTGTCTGAGCTGAAAGTTTACAGGGACGGCCAGGTCTTGGTAGATTTGCAGTGGTCTGATACTCCTTCCATTTCAAAATGATCGCTTGCACAGTGCTCCTTGGTGTTTAAAGCTCGGGAAATCTTTTTGTATCCAAAACCGGCTTTTAACTTCACAACAGTATCACGGACCTGCTTGGTGTGTCCCTTGTTCTTCATGATTTTCTTTGCGCTTTAAACGGACTATCACAGAGCAGGTGCATTTATACAGACTTGATTACACAAAGGTGGATTTTATTTATCATCAGTCATTTGGGTCAACATTGGATCATTCAGAGATTCTCACTAAACTTCTGGAGTTTGGCAAAATAATTTTGCACGCCCAATTTTACAGTTTGTTAAAGTTTGAAATATCCAATATATTTTGTTCCACTTGTTGATTCTTCACAAATTAGTTTTACATCTTTAATGCCCTGTATATGTAGCTGAAGGATGAGGCTAAGACCGAAACAAACTCGTAAATTTTCTACTGTCACATTCAACCCCAAGGCCATTACTTTCTACTGATTTTAGTAAATCTTTAAAAACAATACACTAGTGTATTTCTTTTGTAAACTGCTACGTAGTTTCCTAAACGAGCTGGGCGCTGTAGTTTTTAGAGAACACTGCTTAACAGAAGGAATTAGTTGGGAGCTCTTTTTAGGCAAAGATCTCAATTTTTGTGTAAATTAGAATCTGCTCCAATTGTGCTACAAAAGTTATTTGTGTATTATGCAAAAAATTAAATACCTTAATGACCTATTGAAAAAAAATTAAATCCAATGACAAATGTAGAACAGGCATTTTTAATCTGAAATAAAATGATACAAGGATTTCACAAAAAGGTGAGATGTTACAACATAGTCCCACCCAGCATTTTGACAACAGTATGCTTCTACATTTGATTAAAAAAAGGCTAAGACACATACCATCATTTAAACTTATAAAACTGAGATTGCACCCTGTTATTTTTACAAACACCCTCATACAAGACAGCTCTAATGAAAAGATGTAGAGTAAAAGTCAAATGAAATGGGAGTAGCGTGTGCATAAAAGACTGAGCTCGAGTGCCTGGTATTCTACAGCTATTTATCAAAAAACAGGAGGCAGGGGTAGTGTTGTGGGATCTGGGGAATGTAAATGGAGGGCAAAGGGAGACACAGGGATAAGGGCTCATGACAAAAAACAAAAATCAGAATTAAGAGCGGGAACGAGACCGCGAGCGAGACTGGGAGCGGGATTTGGAGCGGGACTCTGAACGGGAGGCCGATCGGGAGTGGGAGCGGGCTTTGGCAGGTGAGGGAGAACGTGATTTGGATTTGGACTTTGATTTAGACCTGGCTCTGGATTTGGATTCAGCAGGGGAGCGTGAACGGGAGCGAGAGCCCCTTTGAGGCTCGGCACCCTCGTCGTCGCTCTTGGGCTGCGCACGGCCCTTTGAGCCAGATTTTCTAGAGCGATCCTTAATCCCTGATCTAGAACGAGACCTGGAGCGAGAGCGAGATCTGGACCGGGAGTCGTCCTTCTTGTTCTTCTTCCCGTCTTTTTTGCTCTTTTTGCTCTTGGGGCTGCGACTCCTGCTGCGGTCCTTGTTCTTTGGAGCACCGTTGCTGCGCTCTTCTTCCTCCTTTTTGCTCTTGACCTTATTCTTCTTGCTACGAGATCGGCTGCGGGAGTTCGACGCCGCCCTGTGAAAAACGTCAGAAAGTCAAACTAAGTGTTTTTGATTCTATGCTGTGCCCAACTCTCACTTAAAGAAAAAAAGATGTGTACAAAAAATTTGGGGATTATTTCTACTGTCCTACCACAACCTGACAAAAAGCCCTCTTACATAAAGTGCATCACAAAAGGCACAATTATTTGCTGGTGGAATAGTAGATGAACTATCAGTGGACAGAGAAACCAGGCTATAAAGCCTTGGCCTAAGATTTATATATAAAAAAAACAAACAGCTGTAGATATCAGACTACTACTTTTCATCACCAGTTATGAACTCCATCCACACCTGTGCATGTTCCTGGAAAAATCTATTTATAAAAATGTGCTCTCATCTTACTGCTACTTGAGTGCCAATATTTTAATGTGGAATTTATATGCAGCTGCTAAGAGGATTGAGTGTCTTGAGTTTAGATTTCTCACCTGGAGTGGGAGCGGCTGCGACTGCTGCTCTCACTGCGGCTGCGGCTCTTGCGAGACCTGCGGCTCCTGGAGCGGGACCTGAGAAAACATGGTAACAATTAGCAAAATTATGTAACAATTAGTAACATTACCATCGCCTGCTGGCCACCTTGATTGTTGCTAAGCCAGCTCCTTTTATATCTAACTGGATGCTCCTTTCAAGCACTACATCTGAAGCACGGCTAAAATCCCAGTCCAATGCAGCTAAAGTTCCTCATGTACCATTGCTATATTTAGTAACATCAATATGCATCAGGAATCTGTGTCTAACCTGGAATGGCTGCGACTGCGAGAATAAGAACGTTTGCGTCTGGCTCCAGGCCGGTCCTCGATGAGTCGGATCTTTCTACCGTTCACTTCTGTGCCATCGAGCTTCTCCAGGGCCCTCTTCATGTCAGAGTAGAGCCTGAACTCTATCACCCCCTCGTTTTTCCGGCCCTTGTGGGTGTCAGCATAAGTCACCTCCCCTGCCTGCCTCATGTAGTCCTTTTAAAGAAAAAGAAATCACAGCGATCAGAGGGAAAGTACTGACTTAAGTAATATGATCAGATGGTCGACGCTGTGACAATGTGCTGGGATTTGCATACAGGTCTTTTTTGCCGTTGTGTATCTGTCTGTGGCAATAGGAGCACACAGTCTTTTTTTTTCAGTGGTTACGTTTTTCAAACGTGCACAGTAATCTCTTTCAACATTCATGTAACTGTTGTGGAAATCCATCAAGTAAAAAAGTTTTTATATATATATATATATATATATATATATATATATATATATATATATATATATATATATATATATATATATATATATATATATATATATAGTTCTTAAGAACAAGACAGTAGACAAATGAGAACACGGTGCATGACATATTGGCTTTAGACATTACTTTGATAAAATAAAAACATGTTATGCAAGAAAAAAAGAAGAAGCTTAATACCTTCAAGTCCTGCCAGCTGCAGCGGCTGGAAAGATTCTCAACAATGAGCCGATAATCTGTCCGTATAGGTGGACCATATCTGTCTCTTCCCCACCGCCCATATCCACCTTTTAAAGGTAACAAGGAAAGGACAGAAAAAATGAGGACCAAAGAGAAACTGTGATGGTGCATTCATACTAAACTCCAAGCTAGACTCAAAAATAATAGCAATATTCACTTGGGAAAAGGAAACAAAGAGGGGGGAAAGAAAAGGTGAGAAAAAAAAGAAAAAGACTTAAAAAAAAACTAAATATATTATATCCTTAAGATATTTCTGTCTATAAATAAAAAAATATATATATATTTAAAAGCTTAAACCTATACAACACATTTGTAGCTTATTATATTTTGGCAAAAATTTCAATGGGCCTATTCTCTAAGTAGAAAAAAAAGAAAGAATCTCATTCAAAAACAAAACTGATCAAGGAAGTACTTACGGTGAACTAAAGCAAGTTTCTAAGCTATCCTATATTAAAAAACAAAAAAAACAATTCACTGTTACAAAACATGTTCTTTTTTCAGGCACCTATAAGAGCTGAACCCACATCTGTTCCTAACCCCCATGGCATCCTCACCACCCGGCCTGGGCCTAATGGGAAAAGCGGTCTTCATTCACAATGGCTCCCTTTTTTGGTCTGCCCAGGGGCCCAGAATGGTCAAACCACACTCTTGGAAAGGGGGGACACCATGGCCAGCAATAGGGGCAGGCAGTCAGCAAAGGACTCTTTCAATTAAAACATTGAGGTTCTTTGTTAAATCTTTTACCTTTAAATTGACAATCACTTTAAGTAAAATAATAATAATAAATGGAACAAGACATCAATATACAAGATATTTAACAATCAAATAATTATTTTACATTATTCAAATGAAGACATTTATATCCTTTCCATCAGTAAGCCATTTCCCCATCACATATTACTCCTTTTTCAATCCATCAAATGGTAACCCAAGATAGTTTTCATGTCATTGGTGGCTCTGGTGCACACAAATATAATTGTGACATGTACCAATATGAAATCTTTTATGCCTAGTGTTAAGCTGGTAAAAAAAACAACAGCTGTTAAGTGGTGTAATGTACACTGTCTGCTAATCTATTTGCAAGGTGATCAAAAACCAGAAACTGAGACTTTGTGTTAAATCAGACCAGAACACCTAGAGGGGCTCATTGAGGCCAGAACAATGGTAAATACTGGTGAAATTAAGGGGAATGGGTGTGGATGGGCGTGTGCAACTCAAAGACAAAAGCTGAAATGAAAACAGTATAATTTAAAGATGTGCAAGTTAAGAGGAGGATAGACTCTTTTCAGTGATGAGGGATGGAGAAATGGTACCAGAAGAGCTGAGCGATACTGGACAAAATTGTTTTTCTCATGCGTTACTCCATGGCATCGTGTGTGTGTTTTTTCCCCAGCCGGACCTCTCAGTTGCTGCCCAAGTCCATCGTTTTCAGCAATTGAGCCTATTCTGACATTTCTAGAACTTATAATGCTGAGGTTATTACATCACTTTTCGGGACAGATTTTGTGACTGTGACACAGTATAATAACCAACTCAATCTTTTCCTAGATCACATCACCCAGCTCGAGGTTCCACTTACAGCAACACGTTTCAGCCAGTCAACCAACCTTTATCAGCGTCAAATCTACAATGTCTAATACAAACACTAGGGTGTAAATTGAATGCACATCAGCCACCAAGGACAAGCTTACAATTTTGCCGCCCCTTTGAAATTTAGATTAATGGTTCCCTGTAATGAATAAAACCCCTCATCAATGACATTATTCATGTGAAATTAACACAGTTCTCTGTTGAACACTTACTTCTTCCGCTTCCGCTTCCACTGCCGCCGCCGCCGCCGCCTCCACCACCACCACCACCACCACCATAACCTCCATCCCGACGGGGTCCCTTGGTGTGCTCCACAATGACCCTTTCCCCACACAACTCCTTGCCGTTCAAGTCATACACAGCATCATCTGCATCACGGGGGTCATCAAATTCAACAAACCCATACCTTTATAACAGAAGAGAACACGTTATAACACTCATTTTGACAATGTTTATACTGGAAAACCCAGCGGAGGTCAGGTTGGCACACTCTGGCCAAACCCACAGAGTACACTACAGAGTCTCGACTTAGCACTAGCAACAGGATAAACACAATGTTGGACACGGATGTGTTAACATTTCCTCAAAAAACGTGTTTCAATGCAAAAGAAAACGATGCTAGGGCACGGAAAATAAACCACTGTGCCATGAGGCACACATCTTAGAGATTTTAACTTGATAAAGGCAGCGTTACACTCACAGGGATATATTTACAGGGACAATATTTATTTGTTATTGCTTTTACATTTGCTTTGTTGGGCTAGCCAAGTAATTAAAAGGTTATTGTGAGCGTTAGCTAGCTAGTCGTATAGCGAGCTAAACGGGCTTTTGAAGCGGTTATTTTTCATGTGAAGTAAGGCTGTAATAAACGTTTCAAATATATTTGTATGTTTGAGATTGTAAGGGATGAGTGACTTAGCGAACAGTTCAGCTATTTAAAAAAAATATATAATTAAGATTTCTTCGTTTCCCTGTAACAAAAGGGGAAAAACAAGAAACGCTAAACATCTGTTTCGGCCCAGAATTTCACAATCGAGACATCGCACGTTTTTTTAGGTCGATCTAAAGTTACACACGAGTGTGACTTAAACATAGGGACTTGGACTTGTTGAGCTAGCTCACGGATTGCTTGCAATCTTGCACACAGCCGCCAGTGACATTGCCACGTCTAACCTTAGCTAGCTAGCTAAGTGAGTTAGCTTAGCCGTGGTCGAGATAGCTATGCTAACGCTCCACGCGAGAGGCCAACTTTTAACATTGCAAAGAGAAAACAAGAGGTTTAGCAAAACTAAAACTTTACTGTAGATCACATTCGCGACGGCTTTTGTTGAGATAATAGAGATAATAGCTAGCATTAGCAGGCCGCTGCAAACAACAAGGCCCAGTCTGCACGTTATCTTCACGGTGCGGCCTATGCAGGCGTTAGCTTCACAAAAAACGGACATCGACAAACGTTACCCATTTTTCAGATCGACTTCGAGTATCTTCCCGTATCCTTTGAAGAACCTCTCCACGTCCTTTTCTCTGGCCCTGTAGCTCAATCTTCCGATGTACACCCTCGACATCTTGCTAGTTTGCGCTTGCTAACCTAGCGTAATGTGGGATCTGGCTAAAACCGAACAAGCACAGACGGAGATGAGGCGCGAGGCTGAAAAAGATGGATACACGCGGTCCTTTGATACAATAGGTTGCGGCTACTGGGGGCGTGTCTTCTGGTGTGGAGGGTTCGGATGGCCTGGGTTAAGTCTCCCAGGTGGACCCAGTACTCCTACACAAATTATCTGGATCAGTGCTGAGACTATCATTAGACTAATTGATCAACAGAAAATCAATAGCGAACAATTCCCATAATCAATTAACAGGTTAAAAGTATTTTTTTACACGGTGCTATATATAAATACTGGGCAAGTACCAAAAACGCTCAATCCACAAATAAATGCACACAACGGCAGTCTTTCACGGTGCAAGGACTCCGAGAACGTAGTACTTAATCCACTACTTGAGTAAATGTAACGTTACTTAGTTACTTTACACACCACTACATTTGAAAGGCTGATCCTCTTTATGTACAGTCTGGCTGGGACTAACACATTTTTGGCATTGGAAAATGATAATGTTCATTTGTGATGGGCGACTAGATTAATCGACTAATCGTTTAAATTTTGATTTCGAACATGAGGGTTTGTCCAAAGTGGCTTTTAAAAGTTAAAACCTTAACGTAGGCCCACGAAGTTAGTGACCTGCCGCTACAGGGACACGTAAGAGCGGCGGTGGGCGGGGCTAACAACTGTACACAGTCAGGGATTACGCTGCTCTCCTATGTGCCGGTTATTATTTTTTTCATCCTAAAAATCATGCCTGCAACGCTTTAATACCCCCGCTTTGAGTGAGTTGAAATAGTTTCTCAAATATGAAAAGTGTTGGCAACTTTTTTCCTCAATGGGTTGAAGAATGTGAAGTCGCTTCGGGAGGGAAATAACGGTGCAGGACGTTAGCCGAATGTTAGCTAACCAGCAACAGGTCAGTTGGTTGGTCAACTAGCTAACAGACAAAACGGTTATGGAGCGCGCGACTTTTTCAAAATACTCCTGGATCGATTTTTTCTTCTCTGTGATCGGAGTGTGTACGTTTCTGGTGGACTGGGGCTCGGACGTGTGGGTGGCCACCGAGTTTTACTGCCGCGGAGAATTGTTCTGGTTCGGGGTGGTGGTCGGCCTCATGGTCCTGTCGTCTGTCGTCGTCCAGATGTTCAGCTGGTTCTGGTTCAAGTATGACCGACAGCTGCTGATGTTCAGCGCGCGGACCGAAGGAGGAACCGTGCTCTTCAGGGACCAAGTGAAGCTCTCCTGCGTGTTACATGTGCTGCAGCTGGGTTTCCTTTGCAGGTAGACAGCAAAAACAAATGTGCAGTGCGAACTAAGTTGCCCACTCATATCCTTAAAAGTAGAAATACTGTATTATACACTGTAGTAAATACTCTTCTAGTAAACTTCCTGAGATACAAGAAAATTACAAAAGTATCATCAGCACAATGTAAAACTACTCATTATGCAGGATGGCCCATTTAAGAATAATATATAGCCTATAATAACTTAATTATAATTAGTGATGCATAATGTACACATCACAATGCTGCAGCTGGAAATGTTGGGGCTAATTTGAAACACTTTAAATTCTGGATGTATGTTAAGCTACAGTATTTATATCTTAACGCATTACTAACGCATTCATATTTTGGATTAATCTGAATCTTTGAAGTAACTAATGCTGTCAAATAAATAGTAAAGTAAAAAGTATAATATTTGCCTCCAAACTGTAGCTGTTTATGTAACCTCAAAAATTGTACAGTACTGCAATGAATGCAGCTTTGTAAATGTTGGTGAACTCATTATATTAGTACAATAATGCTGAGCTAATGCAGCAAATCACTTGGTTGTTGGTTAAACTTCATATTCAAGTTTATATATTTATGAAATCAAACAGCCTACATCTATTTATTGGGACTGTAAATGCTCGTCTGATGGCATTTTATCAAGGTGAGGAAGTTGTTTCAACAACAGGTTACATGAACTCAAACGTCCAGCTTGTGTGATGCAAACACACTTTATTCTTGACAAAACTGAAATACTACACCCTGAGCACAAACCATTTTCCCTGCTGGAGTATTTCTCGGATATTTGTGCAAAATATCAGACAAGCAAGTGGGTAATATTGTTTGACAGGTGCTGTGACCATAAATGAAAACGTCAGGTGTGGCCCACTAGTAAATCTAGTGACTCAGAAGAGACGTGAATGTTTAAAATGCTCAACTAATGAGGTATGAAATACTCAAAAAATATGAGTAAGTGCTTTTCAAGATAGTGTATCATGCTACATTGCTTCTATTCACCCTTAAAAAAGTATGTTGAGCTGCATGAGTTTGGTATGCGCTGCCATTTTCTCACAATCTATGTGTCGTGTATACTGTAACAGCCCTTCTCTGACAAATTGATCCACGTAGGCACATCTCCGCCATACGCCAAGGCTTCAGGGTCTGGTGGCGGAAAGAAGAAGGGTCGGAGTACGCTGTTTACCTGACACATGACCTCAGCATGCTCCGGCTTATCGAGACATTCTGCGAGAGTGCCCCTCAGCTCACTCTGATGATCTATGTCATGCTGCACACAAACAAAGCCAGGACTGTTCAGTGTGAGTTACTGTCACTCTACAACAAAAGCAAAGTGTTTTGGTCTGTGAATCAAAGATATCTACCTAGTTTAGCTTGTAAAAACACTCTGAGTCTGAGTCATAGTCATAGTAAGTCAAGGAACATTAAATGTGTGTTCACTTCCTCTTGGTTGCTACACTGATGGTTTAACTTCTGATTTTTGCAGTTGTGAGCATTGCTGCATCAACTACTTCCATAGCCTGGATGGTGGTGGATTACCACCGCTCCCTGCGCTCTTTCCTCCCCGACAAGGCCAAGCAGGGCTGGTGTTCCTCTTTGATCTACTTCCTGTGGAACCTGCTGCTAATCGCCCCACGTGTGATGGCCCTTGCCCTCTTTGCCTCAGTCCTGTCTGGGTACATCGCTGCCCACTTCTTGATGCTGTGGCTCATCTTTGTGTTGTGGGCCTGGCGACAGGGGACAGACTTCATGGACAGCGTCGGTGGGGAGTGGCTCTACCGGGCCACCGTAGGGCTTATTTGGTACTTCAGCTGGTTTAATGTAGCAGAGGGTCAGACCAGAAGCAGGAGCATCATCTATCATTCTTTCATCACCACTGATGGAGGAATCCTGCTGGTGACCTGGTGGTGTTACAGGGACCCTGTCCAGACTGAGTCATACGCCCTCACTCTGCTCATCCATCTACTTCTCATCTACCTCTTGGGACTGCTCTTTAAAACCCTCTACTACTGCTGCTTCCACCCCAAGCTGTGGAGGCCACCGGTGAGGGAGCCAGGACTGCCCGATGATCTTCCTGATGCAGACGTGTCCTTTAGAGACGTCTCCATCCAGGACGGCACCCTGTCCTCGCAGCTCCTCAACAAACGCATGGCCTGCCATGCTGCTCATTTTTACTCCGAGCAAGGAGTCAATAGAAACACTGATAGCACAAACAGAGCGGAGCCGTCACATCTGTGATGTCTGATTTTTAGTTTGCCAAAGTCAACAGTGTATGTTACCTTCTTTGGTAGTGATAGTATGCAGCCATCGCTCTTAGGACTCCGGCGTCCTATCTGTGCTGCAATTTCACCGGGTGCTCAGTATAAAATAAACCAACATACAAGCTCAAAAATGGTACCTGATACCAAGAGAGGGCAATATGGAAAAAACCCTTTTCAAATCGGTACATACATCAGTACCTACAGTATATTGGGATATAGTAAATTCCTGGAAGAACTGTTAAAATAACTGATAGTTGTTTTGTTTTTTAACTATCCAGACTTACTTACTTCATCACACTGATGCAAATGCCATATACAAATCCAGTCCTGCTAGTTGTTTTGCAATCTTGCCACAATGTTCTAATAGCACCATAGATATTTCAACACTACAGACTGTAATGAAAAATCTCTGTCTAATATAATCTCGCTGTATACATTCCCATATGTTCTCTACTCTACTTGAAACTGGGGGTATTTGATAAGCTCATTGCTAACCCAATATAGTCAGGTGTTAGTTTTATTTAATACATTTTCTACAAAGCAATTGAATGTTGTTATCTTTACACAATAGTAAGTAAATTTAGTTATGGGGACAACCTTTTTCATACGTACCATATGATCATATGGGTTGGTTGTTGTTGCCTTGTATCTCCAAAAAAAATCTTGCAGGGAAAAAACCTTGTTTTTTGACAAGGTAAATAAAAAATATACTATTTTTTAATAAAATATTGTATATTAATAACAACAATCATACTATTTTGGACATTATTAGGGTTTTAGCCCACAGAGTCTGAAAATGTTCTCACTTTATGTGGATAATCTCTAAATTTACCAACAAGGGTCATCTAAATGTGTGTTTGTGTGTTTTGTTGTGACAGCTACTACTGCTGGAACTTATTTAAATGACTTTGAATGTAGATTTCAACTAGTGTCTCTCTTTTTTTATACTTTCTGTGTTCAGTTACCGTGCTGTTTTTAGACCACTTGACTGGGTACTCGGTTTTATCAGGATGATGTTGATGGTGTAAAAGTCAAGTGTTATTTCTTCAAATAAGAATTGTTAGTACATATTTTACAAAATATGTCATCACTAGCTTTAGGCACAAACCCAGTAGTGTTTGCTTATCTTGTTTAAATGTCACATGTGCTTAATGTCTTTGTTTACTTAAGTAGCGGTGTAAAGCGCAGTATTACATAGACAAAACTCGCTATTTTAGACGGTATTTTGAAAGTTAATTCAATTTGTCGCATTGTTTCATGTTAAGTTCTGTGAATGTTCATACAAAGTTTTGTAGATCCACTTATTTGCCAACAAACTCTGCTGAAAACCAAAAGTCAAGGCTGGTTGTTAATATTTTACCTCATTTGCCATGTGCAATTATTAAAGCGGTGACAATGTTGTATTATCTTTTCTACTTTGTGCTTTGATTTGCATGGTAATGTTCAGTGAAGTCCCTTTATTTAAATATTGGAATGGTATAACTCTTAAAGGTTTAAGTGACAGATTTCAATATAGAGTAAGTTATATGTATGTAAACTGGTAGTCTTGCATTGCCAGACCTATCTCTACAGCGCTGTGAAGTAAGGAAACTGGCAACATGACATGTCACGTTTCATTACAGGAGACCCAGTGGGAGGGGTTACACAGTATTTGAACACCGAACCTTTGCTCCTTGCATACTTTCGTTTACCTATCTTCATTTTTTATGTTTACGGGTGACGTGTTAACAGCTCTTTTTTAAAGTATGTAAGTACTAGAAGAAGTACTAGGCACAAGAAGCAGGCAGTCCAAGCAGATATGTGAACTTTATTTTGACAGTTTTAGTATGGGTGTGTTCAAGTACTCTCTACTAGACTTCCTCATAGTTTGCGTGGGTCTAGTGTTCCTACTGCTGGACATAGTGCTGGATATATGTGCTGTTGTGTCTTTCTACCAGGAAGAGGCTTATGTAAGCCTCGGGATCCTGCTGCTGTTTCTCCTGGGCTCGTCCTTTCTTGTCCAGGCCTTCAGCTGGCTGTGGTACAGCTACGAGGACTTTGAGAGGCTGACCAAGGTTGAGCAATGCCTGAGCCAGTGCCAGCTAAAGATTCTTCACGTGTTCCAGCTGGGAATCTACTTCAGGTTGTGTTTGCCTTGTGTACTAAAATAATCTTTGTGCTTTTGAAGGAGCCTTGGGTGTTTTTCCTTCAAGATGTAAATGCAGGAAAGGAAGCTGTTAAAAATGAGGTTGTTTTTCTTAGAGGATGCCGGTTCTTTCTTCTTTTTTTTACATGTTACTTTATCTGTGAGCTCCACCCTTGCCTGATTCTAAAAACGCTTGAGTTTACAGGAAATGGAAAGTAGATGAAGAGTCTGAATGGAACAATTGTGCTATACTATACTTCCAAACACGAGTGGTGTGAATAATATGTAACGTTAGTATACAGAAAACAGTAACTTTTAAAGAAGAAAACAGTACATTAAGGCATCTTCTGCTATGAATTACATCATTGATGCATTTCCTCTAAATGTGATTAATGATAAAGGATATTTTATTATTATTTATGTGACCACAATGACAGAAATACAGTAGAAGAAACACGCGTTATATCATAGTTTCCTTGTTTCTGTTATCTGATTAGAGTTTAGAGCACTTTGTTACTCTGGTTGGGTTTGTTCGTAGCTCCTTATTGTGCTATAATAAGTTATGAGACTGCCAAATAAATCAATATGAATGGCTTTTACATGATGATTCAGTTGGTACAACTGGTTACTATATATTAGTTTTTTGAGTTTGCTCTCCGTCTAACCCATTTTTTCCTTCTCAGGCATGCAGGTGTTGTAGAGGTCTCTTTGCGGAGTTTCTTCTTTGCGGAGGAGGCTGACCCCGGGAGTTCCGCTGTGTACCTGAGCCACGACCTGAGCATGCTGCGGCTCATAGAGACCTTTTCAGAGAGCGCCCCTCAGTTCGTCCTCATGCTCACCATCATTATGCAGCGCGGCGAGCTCGACGCTGTGACAGGTGGAGTGTGTTACTCGTGTCTCTACATCATGTAGTTTTGGGGGCAGAAATGTCGGTCGCCAAACTCAAACTTAGCTATGACTATAAGGCACAAGCATGATTGCATCAAATTAGAAGTGTTGAAGTAAAAATGCAAAAGGTGGCTCTTTTAAAGATTACTCAGATTATCAGTTAAAAGGATCATAACTTTCTTCTCTTTAAAGTGTCAATTCAACCAAATTAGTGGAACGTTACTTTGGCACTTAAGTACCATGTAGATCTACTTGATGTATGTTTCCATTCTACTTGATAATCGGAATGGCCACATACTAGGACTGAGCAAATAATTTTGGTGTACTGATCCTTTAAAAAAAAAAGAGAATTTCCCAGTGTTTAAAGTAATATCCTCTTACAACACAATTGAAGGTTAAACAGTAATCTTCGTCTTTTCTAGAAGACGTTGAGTGCAACTTCAAAAATGGGCTGAATTTAGAGTGTATTTCTGAGTCTTAATGCACTCAAACAGAGCTGCATGTGCAGGAAAAGGCTACTCCAGAGTAGCATATGAAGTTACTTTCTACCCTTCACCAAGATAAAACATGTTTTTACAATACTTCTCTGGTTGACTTACCGTTACATTGCAATCATGTCTGGACCTCATTCATTTATTCATTCTTCTTCTCCTCCTCAGTGTTGAAGGCCTTTGGGTCGGCCTCAGCCATCGCCTCCAGTGTGACCATGTACCACCGCTCCCTGCGCTCCTTCCTGCCCGACAAGAAGAAGCAGCAGATGATTTCATCTGCGGTCTACTTTCTCTGGAACCTGTTTCTCATCTCATCTCGCCTCACCGCACTCGCCCTCTTTGCCTCCATGCTGCCGTGTTTCATCTTCACCCACTTCTTTTGCTCTTGGGTGGTTTTATTCTTCTTCGTCTGGCGATCCAAGACGGACTTCATGGATAGCCCTTGCGGAGAATGGCTTTACCGAGCCACTGTGGGCCTCATTTTGTATTTTGACTGGTTTAATGTGGTTGAGGGGAGGACAAGGTACAGGACTATGCTCTATCATGGGTACATGTTTGTTGACATTTCGCTCCTCTGCAGTTTGTGGTGCTGGAAGATGATAACAGAACCGCCTTATTTTGAAATTCAACCCCTGTATGCTGGCATCACTGCTGGCATTGTGATTGCAGTTTACATCCTTGGTCTCATATCAAAAATGATATATTATAGCTGCTACCATCCAAACCTTGCTAAAGGGGAGTTGAAAGGAGACACCACTAAAGGGTCCAAAGCTGGACAGGGACCTATTAGGATGAGCGCCCTTGCTGAAGATGAGGTAGACTTTGCTATGTGCCAACTCGAGGTTTTACACATAGACCATGACATAGAGGAAGACGTTACAAATCGCAGCGGACCCAGCCCACCAGCACACAACATCAAGCGCTGCAACAAAAGAATGAGGAAGTTGGCTGAAAACTTCTACTCCTGACCTGCATCACTTGAGATCCACCAGACACGAAAGGTTAGACTGAGTCATGCAGACTTGACCTTATCAGTCAAGATCATGGGTTTTTTGGGGACAGGAGTGTAACCTGCTTCCTAAATATCCGCGGATTCAACTTAGGTTCAAGTCAAGACTGCTGTATTCTCGTAAGTACTGTCTGTGCTGTACTAACTGTGTACCAATGCACATGAAGCTGCCAATCATTATTACTTCTGCCAAGTTTTTGGTTCAGTCTGCCTGTTTGTGGCCTTGTTTATCTGTCAGCAGGATTATGGAAAAAACTACCGACCAAAATTTCATGAAACATTGTGGGATAGGGCATTGTTTAGTAGGTCTGCACCTTCTGCTTGGCATTGAAGTTTAATTAGTTTTAACTATAAATATTATTAACGGATGCACTTATGTTCTTCCTGAATGGCAACATTCCTCGACAAGAACCAGATGTTTTTGTAAATGTGTTAAAGAATTTATTTATACCTGATGTGGCTTGTTAATATGTAATTGTACTTTTTTTTAAGTGTACATGATATGATTTTCTGTATTTTCTGTCATATCTACAATGTTATGTCGGATTTTCTAATCCTTGTGAGCCAAAATGCTCAGATTTCCAACTGTTGTGAACGCTTCAACAGTTTTTTCTGCTCTGGGCTGAGTGTGATGCTACACCAAAGACATTAAATAACATGAAGCCTTGACTGCACTTCACGCTGTCAGCATTACAGAAACTCTCTTCTCTGGCCTTCTATGATTGGCCATCTGCTCCAGGTAGGAAGGACTCTAGTGTGTTCTGCGGTGGCGTTACCATGTTGCATGTAGCTACATGCTAACGGCAGTAAAATATGTCATCTTGGCTGGCAATGTTTGTTGTTCAATTCTCCACAATTTCGGGTCACATTACTCCTGGAAGATTTACTATGTAGTATTTGGTTTAAAAGCTTTTATCTGCGATGTTTGAGTGTAGAAAGTGTATAGCTACTTCACTGCTAACTATAGTAGCTAGCTATATGCTAACGGCAGTAAACGATGCCAATGTTGTTAAATTCTCCCCAATTTCGGGTCAAATTACTGTTGAAACCATAGACTGTTAATATTTTATATTAATGGACAAAGCATCCGTTTGGTGAAGTGCTGCAAATGCGGACGTGCCTTAAACCTGAATTCTATCTGAATTCCAGCAGAGGGGGACACGTGCGGTTGCAAAAGGGGGGTTGGTTTCTTTAGAAGTCTATGAGAAAGGGACCCACCTCTCACTTGATTTATTACCTCAGTAAACATTTTTATAATGTCTCACTCGCTAGTTTTTAGTCTTCTGCAACTCAAAATTATGATTTAAAAAAAAAACTACGGCCTCCTTGATTTCAAAATCGACGATAAAGCAGGGGGTGTTTTGGGGCGTGGCTATGATGTGATTTACATGTCGTGGCCTGTCTTATATCTATAATGTAACTATTGGACAAAGATATATTTAAAACCTAGTAAAGCTAAATGGTACCTCTAATTATGTAGAATAGCTTTTATTTGTGACTTTTCACGGTACAAAGTTCCACTATAAACCCGTTTGCAGTAGCTCCAGTGGTTTTTAGTAAAATAAAACCGGGGTGCAGGGGAGATTCCAGGCAACCCGCTGGCCAATCAGAGCAGACTCCTCTTTGTGGGAAGAGGGGCTGATCCAGCAGTGTCTAATACAAAGGGTGACTACAGGAGCAGCAGCCGTGGGCAGTATGAAAAAGATAGTTTTTTGAGTATTAAAGCATGTAAAGATGTTCTAGTACAAACACAACATACCTAAAGTATGAACCTTGAAAATGCTATACAACAGTTCCCCTTTAAACCAACAAATGAACAGAAAATGTAGTCAAACTTTTTAAAGTTTATTTACACTGTATTGAGTGTCTTAGGTACACAGGGAAACCTTACAGGACTGCGTTGAGCTACTGTGGGGGGGGGGGGGGGGGGGG
>NC_045746.1:17920907-17927240 GCF_008692095.1 Etheostoma spectabile | reverse complement strand
CTAGTGATTATTGTAATTAAATTAGCACTGATTATTATGATAGTGTTCAGTTTACAGGACCACATTCAGGCTCTCCACATGTTCCTATATGGCCTCCCATGTCCTTGAAAATGAGATGAAATGCATAAAAAGAAAAAAAACTAAACCACATTTGAAAAATAACAGTATTTGGCATTAGAAAGAAAGAGGACACAGAAGAATACAGCCCCTTAAACATTTCCAGGTCATTATTTAACAGCCATGGTATACTTCAAATCAGACACGACATGCAGACAATGTAAAGAAATAAACTGAAAACACATTCAAGGAAAAAAAAAATGCAAAGATTGCATATGTTCTCTCTATTGTGTCAGGACTGATTGATGAGCCCATTTACCTTTAACTCACTTACACTGAACTTTCAAACATGCCTTTCACTGTAGTAATCTGACCTGCATTAAAAATACAATACATTATAGTGATTGTCTCTAAGTGATGCCAAGTGTTTCACAGCAACACAACAATCTCCTTTTCAAAAGGAAGCAGAAACCTTATACAGAGCAGAGATTGTTTAAAGTGAGATTTTAACGTGTAAATTTATGTAAAACACAAATGTATTGTCACTCCAAATCAAGATATGTTTTCTTGAAAAACGTTTTAACAGCAAATTAACTATAAACCATCTTAAGCCCTTCACTAAAGTTGCTTTCTTTAAACAATGAACGTGAACAGTTCCCCCCCCAAAATGCATATACTGTTTTCTAGTAGAAGGCCTTTGGAATACAGTGCAGACGGGGCAATCGAATCAAACAAAGTCTAGAAACAAAACACTTAAAATGTATTGAGTAAAAAAAAAAAAATTAAAAAAAAATTGAAAGATAACACTTTGGATAATAGAACAATGCAGTGATAAATGTATCAAACACAAATCTTACATATTTTAATTCGATTATGCATACAGATGATGATTAAAGGCACAATATAAATATGCAGTCACGCAAACAATACACAGAAATACACATTCTTAACGGTCAAGCTGCATGTGTGTGTAAATATGAAATCTTCAGGCTCAGTATTGTTCAGTCATAATCTCATACAGACCAGGGCAAGTCGATCCACCCCGGCGGCTTTTCTAACCGTCTACAAAATGAAAAAATCCCTTGAAATACAGTTAATGAGCAAAGTAGAAATGTAATGAGCAAAGTCATTACCCTTTGTGTTTTTTTTCCAACTCCAATACGCCTTCAAGAGGTTTTGGGTAAAAATTCAAAAGCTGTACAATCAATATTGTGATTAGTCACAATTGATAAACTATTTTAACAAATTAAAATAATTTCTTGGAGCTAAAGAGAATCACTTGTTTTGACGTGAATATTTGCTTGATTCAATATTTTTGGCTTTTGGACTGTTGGTTGGGTACAAGCGATTTTAAAGACGTCACTTTAGGTTGTGGAAATTTTGACTATTATGGAAAAAGACAAAAATGAAGAAAGAAAAGATGCCTTTTTTGACCAAAAAACCCCCCAAATGTTTATCATAATGTAAGCCAAAGAAAACAGCCAATCCTTTGATTTGAGAAGCTGGAACCAGCTAATTCTTTGCATTTTTGCTTTAAAAATGACTAAAAGTCTCCAAATAGTCTACATATTAATCCATAATGACACTCATTGTGAGTTGCAGCTCTTGTGTAAAACTAATACAAAGCTAAATCAATCTAGTTTTTGGAGAAAACAGGTTGAGTAAAGTCTTCTGAAACAAAAGTGTGCCACTTCAGGTTTGGTGAAAGATCATTTTGACGTTCAGTCGCCTAAAGAAATAAGCAACTGATTTTGTAGAAACATGTAATGATAATAATAAAAAGTAATTTTACTGGCTAACAACTTATTTCTTTGACCTGGTTTTATCAAATTAGACAACTGCTTTGTGGATACTGCTCACCTCTTGTGATGACATGCTACAACAGTCTTCACTAAGAAAAGATGAAACTTTAAAATGAAACCTCCTAACCTGCGATTCTGATCCTCCTAACAACGTATTAGCTGAGTCAGAGGTTTCGAGGTGAGAGCACGGACGGATAATGAGACAATGGGCCCCTGGGGACAACCCTGTAGCCTTGTGTCAAAGCATTTTTCAGGTAATCACAGTTTTGTTAAATGGTTTAATGGCGCTTGAGATGTAGGAGCCTTTTTTTTCCAACCAATACAAAGAAATATTAAACCCTTCCTTCAAATTGACCAAATTTGGACATCAGAGTTGCGTATTCCAAAATCCCAACCACATACCAATTCCAAGCGTACGTTGGGTCTTCGCACTAGAAATAAATCATACTCAAACCTTGAGGTGACCCTGAGTAGTCGAATATTCAACGCTTTGATCGAAGGAGCCTGATTCGACTGCCAATCTCAGTCAAATCTAAGCAAAGGCGTATTATGAAACGAGGATGATGCCATTTTGGCTATATGGGGGTGCTCAATGTCTTATTTCACACTGAACTACCCATTCTCTCCCAATAAGTTAATATACAGCCTATTATGACATAAATGACATATTGCTGTAAATAAAAATGTGAAAAATAAGCTTTTATTAAATCTTTTTAAAGTGCGCAAATAAAATCCAACCGCACCATGACAGATTTGAGTTTCACTTTCCATAAACCGTGACGATAGAATAGTATTTAGTTGGGATTGGGGACACAGCTACTAAAGTCTTCATTGGACCTGTGCCATGTCTGAGGACAGAACAGGGCAGGGCAGGAAGTGCACTTCTCGTGAAGTCCAACCCTACTGGTAAACTCCTGAGTCATTGAGAAAACGATCAGTGTCTGGTGCATCCCGCTTTGCTCACTACCTTCCAGAAAGGCTGGTTCAGGTTCAGGTTTGTGAGAAGTATGACCAGCGCCACATACTGACCACAGATCCCACATACTCAAGAGGAGCATACGTCTGCTGTTGCAACACAGTGGAGAGGTCAGGACAGCTGACTGGTGACGTGGTTTGGTCGAGTCAGGAGGGGAGGTCACGACCACATTTATCATGTTAATTTTCATGTTAAGTATTGGGATTTGATGACTGGCAGAAACTTCTGCAAACTGCGTTCATTTCTTTCTATGAGTGCAAAACAAACAAAGAGCTTTTGCCTTTTTTTTGTTTTTGTTTTTTTTAAACCAATTTGCTTTGATGTCATTCTTTCAGTTACACGGAGCCTAAATAAAAAGCCACAACAAAAATGAAAAGAAAATGCCAGAAAATAATGGCCTTTTGATTGATAAAAAAAGACATACAAATTAGAGGGATCGCTTTCACTGCAAGAGACTTTGATACTTTAAAAGAAAATGAAACCAAAGAAAAGGAGAAAAAAATGAATCTCTTCCCTTCTGTGTCCAAATCAGTGCCAGTTTCAGCCGTGGTGAGGTTAGCTGCCGTAGAGGAGGGAGTGCTGGGCGTGAGCAACCCTAACTCAGATGAATGATGCATCCAGTCTGTTTCTCACAGTCAGCTCTGACCCAAAGTCCACCTCAGTATGTTACCATCACACATACCGAGTCATTAGTTGTCTTTCTGAGGGCACATTTTCAAATATGCAAGTGTGTGTCGTTGAGGGGTTGTGGAGGCTTTTCTCACACAATGTCACTCCACAAAACCGACAGGACGATGACGAGTACATTTGCCCTTCAGCGTGCGACATTCAACGCAGCCTCCTTTACAAGAAGTCCAATTCCAGCGCTTGGTGCAGGGACACGAGGTCGCCGTGAGTTGAGATCCTCCAGAAAGGCATATTGTGCTACAGATAGGGAGACAGACACAGCCAAAGAAACATAGCAGCATGTCAGAAACACACAGATGCAGGAAATTGAGTCCAACAGTTGGTTAAACAAATGGATTAAACCCTAGTTTGATAATTGGACTGGATTTCCATTTCATTTTTAATTATGTGGATAAACAAATCTATGATTAAGCAACAGCCAAAGAGAAGCCCCCCACTGGACTGTGATCGCTGCAGTATGAACATGCTCAGTGCTAACTTATTGTTAAGTAACTTCAGTAACTGATCAACTGTCAGGCTCCAGCTTCAAACTCTATTGTCACATAATTTCTCTCAAAGTTAGTGTTACCGTTAACTTTATGACTTATTAAACTTTTGACTCATCTTAACTTGTAAGCTCCTCTGTCTGATGTGGACGCCTTTTAAAACAAACGAAGCAGGCGTTGCGACTTTGTAACTTTGTGTGACCATACTGCCTACAGGCTAACACACAAAGGGGGGGGGAGTTAGGAGACATGAAGACTTGAAAAGGTTTACCTGTTTTGCTGCAAACTCCTCATCTCGACCATCACCTATCACCACATAAGTCACTTTCTTCCCAAAGCGAGAGACGATCCTCTCGAAGCAACACTCTTTCCCTGCATGGACGGAAACCACAGAGAAAATAAAGCATTACACAGCAACATGATTGCCTCCTCCGTCACACAAGAGAAGAACTAATTACAAACCTATTTTAGTCGCACTGTAGATGTTCTCGATGGGGAAGACGTCTCCCAGGCCGTAGAGCAGCACCTTCGCCAGAGCTGGAACCAGCTGGGTGGTAGTGACCAACACATTCATACACTTCCCCCTGTTGGTGGAATATCACATACATACATACATACATACATACATACATATACATGCATAAATATGGGCCCAAAGATGAAAACAAACAGTTTAATCAGGCCAAAGACTTGTTTACACCATCTTGCATTGATGTTGAGCCAGTTTTGGCTAATTAAAACATGAACTTTAAAAGACTTCTCTAAAAAGATTCAGCACAGGAAAATCACAGCCAAGCATATACGTCTATCCTTTTAAACAGCATTTAGCACCATCTTCTGAATAAACATTGCCTTTTAAACTACTCCCTCCTTTTGGTTGCTAAGCATAAACCGCCGATGGCAATGTTAAAATAAAGCTATCACCTTGATGTAATTATTCACATGACGAGAGCGCACTTTACTTAACTTGCTGCAGAGTGTGACTAAAAGATTCTTTGACAATAATAACCTGTGCTCAGACCTGGACTGGATGAGCAGCAGAGACTTGAGGGCTGTGCTGAGCCATGCGTCTGTAACGTTCTCGATGTCCGACTGAAGCTGGAGAAGCAGCTCCCTCTTCATAGGGCTCAAAAGGCCTGAAAGAGACAACATGCGATAAGGATACAACCTCAAAACCACAAAATGTAGATACCTCTAGCAGTGTACAGGGAAAAACATGTAACTCTAACATCATCCCCATTTTACGGTTTCCAAACGTCTGAAGTGGTTCTAAACGTTTTGTGGTTTGTGGTGCCACCCAAAACATAATTCCAAAGTCAGACAAAAAGGTGGCAGGACACACACAGACACACAAACACACAGTCAGCCAGCCCTCTGTTTATTTTGGCCACTGGGCTGTAACATTAACTTGTTTGGATCATGGACTGTGTGACTAGTTTTACAGTCGTCAAACATGTAATTTTTCACACAGTAAAAACACGCCATTCAAAGCACAAACAGGGCTGAAAGAAGAAGAGCTTCTGAACACTGTTTACCTACTTGAAGTCTTTTCACTTCAACTACAGACGGTTTCTCAGAGGCACAGTTGTATTCTTGAAACGTGAAAAGCAGCAGTAGCCTACCCCATAGATTTTTTTTTTTTTTTCCATGTGTGCCTTTGACTCACCTCCAACATTCCCTTTATAGTTATTGTAAATCTCTTTTAGCCGGCGGTAGCGAAAGGCCAGTTTACGCATCCACTCCACCCCTCCCTGGACTCCAGTGGTGGTTCCTGAGGCCCCTCCACCACTGGAACCATTAAAGCCATCCGCCAAGAAGTTGTAGTTACTAAAGTAGGATGAAAAACTTGTGATTTGTTTGGATGATGAGGAATACGTGCGTGATGAGGCAGTTATTGTACTGCATATTTTGCGTATGTTACAGATATAACGCACCTCAGGTCCTGTCTGTTGTCATCAGAGACAACATCCTCAACATGGACTTGATCACATTCCTTAAAGAAAACAGAAAGAAAACCGGTTCTTGATTGTTGGAACTGTGTATTTGTTATCCAAACTTGTAGTAACTTGCAAAAAGACAACACCCATGTACAGTTGGATAGTCATAAAACATTCATGAGTTTAAGATAATGGATCTTTGCAAACACCCAGGGGAGAAAAGAGCTCCTTTAGGTAGCCTATGCTGGCTGCAAACAAGTTTTTTTTATTAATGTAGTTTTCTGTTTTTGTTTTTTTATTGTCTCCACTCTTTTCTAAGTAACGTCCTTGTTATATTTCTCCAGAACTCAGGGAGCTTAATAAGAGATTATGGAATTTATTCTACAACT
>NC_045746.1:17920787-17920897 GCF_008692095.1 Etheostoma spectabile | reverse complement strand
TACAACTGTCAAAAAAAATAGGGGCGGGTTTCCATCAATCATCCAGTTTGTCTGGTTTGTACCGGCCGCTGTATGTGACAAAAAACCCCTGAAAAAACTCCTTTCCTGCC
>NC_045746.1:17916400-17920777 GCF_008692095.1 Etheostoma spectabile | reverse complement strand
CGGTCTGAATAAATCTCTGTACCTCCAGGTCGTTGAAGAAAAGGTGGGTGTCTGCCAGCTCAAAGATCAGCTCCTCCATCTGCAAGCCCAGGTTCAGCACTGTGGCTGGGTCCTGAACAAACACAACGCAGACCCACCGTGAATCTTTCATAAGATAAACCTTCTCAATCGGTTAGCCGATTTACAGAAACAAACCTTGCCAAACTTCTGTGCGTAGGAGCCAGTGAGAAGTGAGTGGAATATAATAATGGTCTCATCCAGATCCCACAGGAAAATGCGCTAAAAAAAAAGCAGGGAAAAATTATTTTACATTACTTTGCATTCTAAAAAAATAGTTGTATCCATTTCTTTTATGTTTTACAATTGACCAATTTTTTATTTTATTTGTTACAGCTAAATCCTATTTACCTTTTTCATGTGGTTAGTCTTTCCATCAGTAGCCTCCAGGTTACAGAGACCATGTGAGTTTAACTTTCTAAAATGCTGCAAAGCTAATAACAGGCCAACAAGCCCTTTGTTTTGTTTATTTGTGCAAAGATAAGTAAACTGCTGACTTGGTTACCTCCAGGTCACTGTCAGCAGGTGGGGAGCTATCCGACCTCTTGCCCTTCCCTTTGGCTTTGCCTACTGAGTTCCTACGTCCAACGTCATCCTGATCTCTGGCTCCGGTGGGGAGCGCCACACTAGTAGGAAGGGCTGCACCTGCTGGGAGGTTCTCTGGTGGGGACGCATCTTAATACATGAAGGTGAGAAATGAGTGCATGCTAGTACAATGATCACAGATCTAATGTCTTAGGGCAGTGAATTCTGCTGAACATACAATAATATGAATTAAATAACTGAAGTTACCTCTGGGAGGCAGTCCAGCTGAGTCGGCCTGCTCCGACTTCACAGCCAAATATCCGGCCACTCCGACAGCGGCGCCGTGGTCATCGCTGCCGGGCAGCCCGGCCGGCACATAGCTTGGA
This sequence comes from Etheostoma spectabile, assembly GCF_008692095.1. NCBI lineage: Eukaryota > Metazoa > Chordata > Actinopteri > Perciformes > Percidae > Etheostoma > Etheostoma spectabile. Next base: position 17,919,809 of record NC_045746.1, on the reverse strand, counting down.
GGCAGAGCGTAGTACTGAGAGAACTGACCCTGTCCCAGAGAGTTGTAGCTGCTAAATTCCTGAAGAAATAAAAAGGTAAAGAAAATTGTGATCAACAGGAGAAGGGTGGTGGAAAAAGAGCCACGTGGGGCAGTCTGACAAACCTGCAGAAATAATCTCCAGCTTCCAAGCACTTCCCGTATCATTCACCATAACTGTGATGATCTCAGCCCAACCCCAGGGATGGAGACTTAGATAAAAGGATCCTCAGGGCATGAGGACAGATTGTGCTTTTTTAAATAACATAAAATTTAACACACAGAGACCGTTTTGGTCTGAGGAACACTAACATACTCCTTACCTGGTGGGCCACTGTGGTGGAGGTTGTGGTAGCAGCCGTGGCTGAAGGGATGCTTGAGTATACACTGGATGTTGTAAAGCTGGAGCCTGGAGACAAAAAAATGCTATACTAAAACAGTGCCAGAGGAAAATAAAAGTGTTTCTACGCAGTATTTGAGGTGGTTAACAACAAAAGAGGAAGACAGAGCTGTGCCACTGCATCTCCTTTATTTTTCCAGTGCTTGTCATATTTGCAGAGAGTGTGACAGCGTTATTTTGTGAGACAGAGTGAGGTTGCAGCTTGCCTTGGCTTGGGTATGAGTAGTGCAGCTGGCCTGGCTGGGTTGAGGTATATGCGTTGCTGAAGCTGAGAAACCCAGGCTGGCCACCAGAGGGCGCCTCAGGCAGCCCTGTCTCTGTTTTAATGCCTGGCCACATAGCACCTGAAGATGAAAGAGAGCAAGGGAAGCGGAAAAATGAAAGAAGTAGCAAGAGGAGTGGATAAATGAAGATGAGGCCAAGTTAAGAAACCAGGTCCTTCAGTCAAGATGGGGATGTTTAAGCAGAGATCAAAAGCAAATTGATACCAAAGTGCAAAAGCTCAGTAAGGCCTCTAAAGCAAAGTAACAAAAGGTTTGCTGCTAGGTTTTTAGTGAGCAGTGTTAAAAAAAGGGTTGTTAGAGTAGGAGCGGGGACTAACCAAAGGGCGGGAGGCCGTAGTTCTGGCCTGTCTGGAGGAAGGCCGAGTACGCAGTGGACTGGGCCAGAGGAGGAAAGGCCACCTGACTGGTGTAGGACGTCACTTCTGGGCTGTAAGAAAGGGAATTGACATTTGCATCACATGACGGCTACGCTGCAAGTGCACCGAGTGAAACTAGAGATCTACTATTAGGCGTATGTTTTTACGTGCATTGGTGCACAAAATTTGTTTGGTACCCGCACAACCAAATAACAGTATACCCAACCTCTCTTCAAATTCAATGTCTGACAATTGAACATTAGCCTCTAAATGACTGAATTGGAATCCAATCCTCCTAAACCTAAAACAGTGGAACAGGAAAATCTAGATTACGGCTGCTGGTGCAACTACCAAAAAAGGCCTAGTGTCACTCATACTTGTGAGTGAAATGGTTGCACACTGGAGCCCCGCACTATACGTTACATTTCACCTTCTCTGATAAAAAAACAACAAGAAAAAACGTTAAAACATGATAAACAACAAAAGGCTTTATGCAGTGAACTCACTTGCTTCCTTGATAAACCTGTTGGGTGTATTCAGATGTTGCCGTTGAGTCTGTGGCTGTTAAAAAGACAACACAGCTTCAGTTTGACATACGGTATTGTATAAGAGGAGCCTTCTTCTGTTAGGACCTTTTTTAATGTGCATCGTTTGAAACTGAGAGGTTTTTGTCCGTACCAGGATGTGCATAGGAGTTCATGGAGTCACCGCATGCTCGAGGTGCTGCCCCTCTGTCTGCGTCCGAATGCTCCTGATCACCTGCAATAAAACATGTTGTCAATATCTTCTAGGGACACTGCAGCGAGTGTGGTCATGTTATCTACTTACCTGGATCAAGTTGGGCTGTGGACAGGGCAGAGTAACAGCTTTCCTGCTCGGAAGAACCCAACACAGTAGATGGACTCTCATCGTCACCTAAATCACTGGAAGAGCATTAAGAATCCATTACAGTTTCTTCTGTCAGCCAACAACAATACAACAAAGGTACATCTGGCAAAAACAATGAGATAACAATCACACACAAAAAAATAAGACAGTTGAAAAATTCCAGTCTATTCAAAACTAAACATTTGTTCTACAGGGTCAGGGTCATCACAGTTTGAAAGCAGCCGTGGAAAGATCCGAAACAGATCTAAAATCAGTGAAGACCCACCTCGGCTCCTTCTCCAGACCACTGTCCATCTCAAGCTTGGCCTTCTTTGTCTGCAAACACACAAAAAAGGATTTCAAAGAAAAGGTTTTCACCATAATTCTATTTTCTCTGCTGCTTCAGGACTGTGATGTGCATCTTTTTGGCCTCGATATTACCAATCATGTCAGATCAAAATTAAAATCAAGCCCCCTTCATAAAAACTTAAAGTGGATACAAAAAACACCCAAATACTACTGTCCAACACAAGTCCTTCAGAGGTGCAACAAGTGTTCTTTTATAGGGTACCTCATGATGCATACAGCATATTTTCTCTGTAGTATTAAAAAGGAATAATACTTTATTTTTATTTAATTTAAACAAAAGTGCAAAACATTGGTCTAGATGACAACAGACAGACAAGTTCACTACACACACACACTGAAGAAGGCACAGTTCAAAAGGAATAATACTTGACATCAGTACATCACCACAGTATCGTGACTCCTGACCGTACCAACAATAAACTACGCTGTGAAAAAGGATCTTAAGTGTTTGCACAAATACTGCCGCTACAGATCTACAGCTGATATATTGTTCAATTTACAGAGTAAAAGCAATTAGTAAACTATGAATATCAACTTAAAGCTTTTTAATCTAAATTAGTGTTTCATTTCAACTTTAAAAAAGTGAAATATGCCTTTCACTAAATACAAGAACCAATAAAAATGTTTTAAAAGTGTTGAATTAGGCTGTCTAGCATTTAAAGAACACAAGGGTAATTAATCAATTTATAATGGCGTGCAAAAGACAGTCAGACAGTTTCATCTTAAAACTAATTTTGTAAATTGCAGTCATTGATGCAAACACTTCCCCTCATGCTCGTGTTCACACTCACCGGCAGCTCCTGCGAGTCATCCATCTCTGCAACGGAGCGACCCGACATGTCTGCACGCACAGCCTACTCTCTGCACCTGGAAAGCGTGTCCGGACCCTGCTTCACACAACCACAGGAGCGAAAAACACACAGGCACAGAATAAATGGGGGGTTATGCCTTATGTAGTGTTCCGATGCGTGACTGCCCCCTCCCCTTGTCCCATAAGCGCTCATCGATGCATCCCTCGCCCCCACCCCTATCTCAGGGGTAATCAGCAGGGAGGTGGTGCCATGGGGGATGTGGGGCACTGTGAAGAAATAACTAATCTCCCGCATCAGACCTGCA
>NC_045746.1:17879729-17916390 GCF_008692095.1 Etheostoma spectabile | reverse complement strand
GTGTGGCACTGACCCCCACCACGCCTGTGTTTACTGTGGGATTAAGGAAGCGTGCCACTTTACATGTGACCTAACCTTAATTCAATGAAAACATATTCTCTAGAAGCATTAGCTGCTCAGGTGCAAGCTGTCGTATCAATAGATGCTCCGAGGTGATAAGATCTAACCTCGTTTTGTCCCCTGATCGCTCAACTGGCCTTCCCCCTGCGGCTGGAGAGATGGAACATTTATCTAACCAACACAATGTAGACACAGAAAGAAAGAAAATAGGTCATTCAAAAACCCATGAAAGTGTTAATGGTGCACGCTCTGAATCAAAAGCCTGCTATGCTACCTGAATTGACTGGGCCTTTGAAGCATGTCAGCTTATGCAAAATATAGGCCTAAGTACGTGAAATCAAAACAGTACAATTGAAGGGAAATAAGGCCACTGGATGATGTACTGATGATAAGTTAACCCACTTATATTTATATTTTAGATATTCAAACACAGCCCACATAACTCAAAATAGTAGTAAGATCTCAAAAAGTCAAAAAGAATATCTGCATTTTCTCAACTGCACTGGCCCCAAAACATATCATGCTTTAATTTATTTTAATACAAATCTTTGCCAATTTATCAAACCAGAGACTCCCGGACCCTGCCGTTTATTTTTCCTTGGCCACCGTCCCTCAGGCTGTTGCCAACGGTAAAAATCTGCCAGCATTTCAACAACACTGGGGTTGAATAGCGCTACCCGAGGAACAACGTCGCCCCGATACAGGATCCTACTCCGCTTCAAGTGATTGCTGTCTTCTCCCAGAGAGTGGCGTATCAGGTTTAGGGGACACCACAGACCAGGGAAAATCCGTTAAGCAGTGGCTTTGGGCGCTTAACCGGTGTTTTTCTTAGGTCTGCGGAAGACTTAGATGCACATATTTGGCGGGGGTTTAGGTTTCCTTCCTTTAAGAAAATGTGACTTTTTTAATTTGACAATATTTTGGACCATAATTATTACTACATCTGTGTCTAAAATGTTGAAAAAGCTAGAGCAGATAATAAAACTTAAAAACTGGGGACCAACTGCAATCTGAAAAGTCAGTTTTGGTGCTCACATTGATTTTACATTCATTCAGCTTAGGTGGTGCCCGAAATGGCTTGAGTGCTGCACATGTAGCCTTACAATAGTAGGGAAAACCCTGGCTTAACTAAACATCTTCTGTTGTGCTGGACTTGACTTGGAATGGATGGTCATTTATTTGACAAAATAAGTCAGAAACATAGTTGACGGGTTGTGTAATTTCCTGATATTTTCCAAAAAAAGACATTTCTGGAAAGAGATATGTAATTTGTTAATGATTATAATGGAACATTGACAGTATTCTGAAACGGTTGTTTGAGTTTATTGAGTCAGAGCTATTTCCTTATAAGAACTGTTCAAAGCTTAATGACTAGAAATACTCAGTGTTGAATTGGTTGATTGCCTGCAAAGAAATCTTACGTTTCAGCATTTATAGTTGACCTGAAATACTAATACTTAAAAGTACCAACTGATCACCGTATCCATTTTCCCTTCATAGTCTTTTCCAGAAATCTTCTTGTGAATTTAGAGTCACATTTGTCCCTTTCTATAAAATTATTAGGAAAATATTGGACCTATACAACATTATCAGAAGGGCTTCATATGACTTTTGTACTTTAGTGACATATAAATCTAAAAGGATGCCTCCTTTTATGGTGGTCTGGTTCCAATAGCCTTCTTGTGAGATTTAATTTATTTCTTATTAGCAGATACAAAAATGCATCTCTGATGCAGACAAATACTTTCGACACCTCTGTGCCATCTGGTTTGCGATAATAATACCACGTCTGTAACACAGTTTGGTAGAAATCCTGGCACAGCATCAACTCAAGGTAAAGCTCCTATTCATGTGACCGGCAAACGTTAGCCGACAACCGTTACGTAGCTGAATTCAGCAAATAACCCAGCCGAGGACAGTTTGCTGTGAAGGTGAAATCTGACATCAGACTAATTCCTGAAACACATCAGCTCGTTTATCTTTATTTAAACATAATCTGCACAGTCAACACATGAAGCTGGATACAGGCAATATAACACTGAAACTGTAAGCAACTACAGCAGGCACTAATTAAGCGTTTGCAACCCAGCATTTAGACGCCATCGTGCAGCTTACCAACGTTAGCAGACAGTCGCTATATTTACGCGCTTTATCATCAATTCTGATAAAAATAACTGTGTCATCCGCTGTCAATTTTACATGCATACTAGCTAATTTGTCAAGGGTTAAAATTAGTAAATTAACTAAGCTGGCTGTGTGTTTCTTAGTTTTGCTCGGACATTAAAGTTTTTCGCACCAGAAATTAATCGGGACCAGCAGCCATTGGAGTGGGTATTGAAATGGCATCGTGTGAAAGCGTTCACTCCCGTTGCACCCAACTGCGAAGCTGATCGCAACACAAACATTCCTGACACACCAAAATGATCAACCCTAGTCTTACCATTGAAGGAGTGAATGGGAAACGCTTTTATGTAAGCGTCTTCACTTGGATCCACAGTGTCAAGCTTTGTCTGTTGTTAGGGAGCAATATTTTGCAGGAAGTTTTCGCCGTTGTGCCTACTGCGCATGTGCAGAATGTTCAGTCCTTTCTTTGGCGCGACGGGGGACGACAGGTGTGGCGCTGTTCGTCAACACACAGGTGAGAGAAAAGACTGCAAACATTTGCTATTTAAATAGATAAATCCTCTTCAAATGTTGTCAGTGTGTTACTTCTTATGGATGCAGGTACATCGCAACAACTTTAAGAACGTGTGCAGAACATAATCAAATTAATCAATAAGTTGTTCCATTTTAAGATAGCTCCATTCATGTGGTGGAATGTGGGCTAAGTAAGTACTCAAGTATAATTTTGAACTACTTTGCTTTAGTATTTCTATTTTCTGCTGCTTTATACTTCTGCTCTATACCAGCTATTCTCTGGTTCCAGCTTAACAGTTGTGAGGATTTGCTGTTTTCCTTTTGTCTTATGTGAATTATAAATGAATATCGTTGGGGTTTGGGCTATTGGACAAAACAAGACAAATAAAGATGCGACATTGAGCTTAAGTAATTGCTGATGGGCTTATATTTTACGTAATTTTCTAGACCAAGCAATAATCGGTTGACAGAAATACTTTAATAGTTGCATTATGTAACGTATTAATAAAGTATTGAGTAAAAGAAGCATCAAAAGCATTACAAACAAAAACAGCACACTTGTAATGATTTTAGAGAATTTATTTGCCATTTGTGACACAGATTACACAATTCAATATTTCCGTTGATCATGTAAGTTCTTTTACACAGTAGCATGTAAATAAATATACATAAAAAATACAAAACAGAAAAGTAATGCTTCCAAATATGGAAGAAATGATCTAGAACGATGTGCCTTACTTTCTTTTTTAGTTTATTTTTCAGCACGCTTGAAAATACACTCTCTCAAACGGCTAAAATGCGGAGACTCAATGAACAATATCTGTTTGAGTGAAGATCCTCTCTTAATAACTTAATGAATATCACTTCATGATTTACAAGGTATACTTCTGCTAAAGAGATCAAATCATAATTATTCTTTTGGACTTAACAAGACTTTTATTGCACTCCAGAACCAGACTATGCAGCAGGACAGTGACTACACACCGTTAGAGGAAAGCCAGCACCTGCTCCATCTAGTGGGTTTTTTTCTTCAAGTTAATGGTGCACTTTAAAAATATATATAAATGGACCCAGAGGTTTGGGGAAAAGAGATATGTACATACACTTAATATGGATCAGGCCGCCTTGGACAGGCACAAGACATTCACACTTCTTCTCTACATGACGCATAAATACAAAAACATTTATAACCATAGATTCTATAGTTCGTCTGGAGTGTTTGCAATAAAAAAAGCATTTACTTAAATTTGAAAGAAGATTGATATACAGTGTGTGCTATCATTGATGGGGGCCTGTTATTGCTAGTTGAACTCCATATAGCGCTCTCCTGATCAATAAGAGTAGACTTTCATAAACAGATATAGATTAACACAGTCACTGGTTGCAAATGAAGGAGTTGGAAAACCAAAAATAGAATATAGTGTCATACAGGAAATATTACTAATTTATATTATATGCCAAACTTTTTTTAAGTAAAGAGTGAATGTGTGTAGTTAAAACATGGAAAACCTTTTGGTTTTGCAATAAAATATACATAACTTGTTTTCTTCTACACAGTAAAGTCAAACTTTGATCTTCAGTTTTTGAGGACAAGCAGGTCAAAAAAAGATTGTGTTAAAGGATACCATAGGTAACTGTTTGGTCCAAGTATCACTATTAGTGTAACACATTACACACTGAATGCCATTCTTTCTTCTTTCATAGAAGAGATATGTAATAAACATTATTGTTCTAGCTATTAATCTAATCCAAAGTTGCTGATACTTAAAAGCAGAATCTTTTTCTTTTCTTGACCCTTGTTTCCGCAAGTGCAATTGAGCATTTACATGAAAATAACAATGCATGATGAACTTTGAAACAAGAACAGTTTTTAACAAATGTAGACATGAAATGAAGGCATCGACCTTAACGTCTAGCGCCCTGGCCAAAAGTCCAAACAGATGAGATGTTTCTGTGGTTTTTGATAAAGCTGGCTCTCGCCAACGCTGCTGCCGTCCAAACTGCCTTTCCAACCTCAGGCACTTCTCTTCATGTCACTTCCCCGGTAGCTGTGACCGTGATGATTCATGACCCCAGAGTGCATCCATACTTGGCACACACGTTTTATAGTGTTGGGCGGTTGAGGCAGTACAGCAGGGCCAGTGGTCTTTTAACATGAGAGTCCCCATCTGTACACTTTTAATGTACAAGATCCTTCAAGGTCCTCCCCTAACGTCCCCCCCAAAACAGCCTGCTCCGGTGTGGTCCCTCTGTCGAGATAAGACTCTCAATCGAGAGCTTGTATTTTGTGTCTCTTGTTAGTTCCCGGGACAGAAGGGCAGAGATGGTGGCGTTCACATGAAGGCGTGGTCTGCTGGAGGGCCGTAAGAGAAGCCTGGAAACGCCCCAGCTGCTTCCTTGATGCTGCTGGTCACAGCCAGGGTGTCGTTGCACAGAGAGGAGGACACTGGCAGGTGGGTAAACTCGGGGTCAAAGTGTCGGAGGTCTGTGGGACCGCTCTGTGAAACCAAGCAGGAAGGACATGAATTATAAACTAAGGGGAAAAAAAGTCAAGACACTAGTTTCATGCATTATGCTACTGTATTTTGGTAATTGGTTGATTGTTTAGGTCGTTGATCATGCAAATATGCCAAACATTCGCTGGTTCCAGTGAAACAGTTGGTCAATCACTCAGCAGCTATTTAGTTCAGCTTCTGAAATGTGCATATTTTCTGGCTTTCTTTGTCTCCTACGATTCTAAATATTATGTTGGACTGTTGGTCAGACGCAGCAAGACATTTGAAGACATCGCAATGGGCTTTGGGAAACTAATGTAATCGAATAACTGTGTAAAGATTAAATGAACCAAAAATAATTTTGACTCGCAGCCCTATAGGATTATAAATTGAATATTTGTTTTTTGGACAGTTGGTTCTGAATGACGAGTTGAAGACGTCACATAGCGTTCTGGGAAACTGTAGCCATTTTTGACAATTTTCTGACATTATATAGACAAAAATTAATAGATAGTGAAAAAAAAACCATCAGTTGCATCCTTAGTTAGTTTGTCAGTTAGTTTGAACGTACCACTGAGGGGGCGAATGGAGGCGTGATCTTCTTGGCCATCAGGTCCTCCCAGTTGATTGGAGAGAAGAAGGAATGGAACTTGAGTTCAAGCTGGAGGGGAAAAGAAGTTCAGAATGAACAGACTGGCAGCTTCACAACAGGCTTCACGTATCTCTTGTGGGTTTTTGTGTAATGTGTTCTTTAGGTTCAGGCTGTGTGAACTTACAAAGTCGTCCTTCACTCCCAGCCTCTTGGTGCGGTCCTTCTGCAGGAGCCCCTCGAGCAGTTCCCGGCCTGCGTTTGATACATTGGGCTTGAGCACAGGAGCATTGTGCAGGATGTTGTTGTACATCTCAGCTGTGTTGCGACTGTAGAACGGGGGCTATAAAGCAAACATGTAAAACAACAAATTAGTTATTTTTTCCCCCATACATAATTAAGCAGAAGAGTTGCACTAAGATGCAGATTTCACTTACAAGTCCATAGAGCATCTCGTAGAGCACTGATCCCAGACACCACCAGTCAACTGTGCGGTCGTACGCCTGCTTCTGGAGAACCTCAGGGGCCAAGTACTGAGAGGAAAGCAACAAGAAAGAGTAAACCCATGTTCCCGACATTTTGTCCTTGGTGAAGTTTCTACATAAATGATAAGGATGTGTGAAAGTCAAGAGATTTATTTTGTACCTCTGGTGTCCCGCAGAAGGTTGATGTTGTTCCATTGTCCTCAAGGCCTTCTTTGCAGAGGCCAAAGTCTGTGAGGACAATATGACCCTGTGAGTCCAACAGGATGTTTTCAGGCTTCAGGTCCCTGTAAAGGATTACAAAAGCTTTAAATAACTTCAAAGTAACTCTATAAATGTCCTTCAGTTCAGCTCAGCACAGCTCATGTTTACAATTGTCCACTAGGGGGTGCTGTAGGATCGCTCATTACCTGTACACAATGTGCAGGGAGTGGAGGTAGCCAAGTGCACTTGCAATTTCAGCAGCATAGAACCTGGCTCTGGGCTCCAGGAAGACCCTCTCTCTCTGGAGATGATAGAACAGCTGCAGAGACAACAGGCATGTGTCAACACCAACTTGAAAACAATACTTGGATAGTCTGACCCAATTTCTTGGCGTGAGATTTTAAATTACCTCTCCGCCGTTGACATAGTCGAGTACAAAGTACAGCTTGTCAGTCGTCTGGAAGGAGTAGTGCAGCCCCACCAGGAAGGGATGCTTGATGTTCTTCATCAGCACACTGCGCTCAGCCATGATATGCTTTTGCTGGAAGGAAAATGTAGAAATTAATATAATTCTGTATTTATCACTATGACATTATACATTGTGAAATAGAGGAACTGTGGTTTGAGGCGCAGTAATTAACCTTGGTCTCTGCAGTTTTACTTGTAGTTCATAGTGAAAGGATATGCAAACATACCTCTTTCTTCTTCATGATGATTTTCTTCTGTAGCACCTTGACAGCGTAATATTTGGCGGACTCCTTGTGTCGAGCCAGCAGAACCTGTAATAGAGCAAACGGCTGCATCAGCGGAGGTGTTCCAGCGGTGATGGACGTGAGCAGATAACAGTTAAGTTGGTTAAGTGAAAGAGAAGTTAGACGGACTCACCTTTCCAAAGCTGCCTTTGCCGATGATTCTGAGGTAGTCAAAATCACATGGTTTGATCCTGATGTAGAGAAGCAACCAGAAAATTAGGATTTCTGTTGACACATGTTGAGGGCTACATATTTTACAAAATTGTTTACATTTAAAAGATATTTTAAAAGGCTACTTACTGAGTGTCCTCAGCCAGTGAACTTCGTGAATTTAGGTAGAGCTGAAAGATATGCAATGGGGAAATGTATAAATACATTGCCATATTTTGTAAAGAAAGTGAGTCATATAGTCAGTAAACAGTTCCTGCTTACCGGATGTTCTGGAAGTTCATCAACATCCTCATTTTGATTCTCATCAATCGTCAGGAAGTTGTTTACTTCAACACTGGAAGAAGAGAAGCAGGGTCATAAAAAATGTAATAACTACAGTATAACACTTTTTTGACTTTTTTTTTTATATTTAGTAATTCAAAGAGCGACTTTATTTTAAGTTTGTCGCACAGGGAAATCACCGGATCTTAAGCAGTTTGTGTGACTGAAAAGCTGAATGAACGCTCCCTGCTGGGGTGTGAATGACTGAAACATCCAGGCAAGTCAAGTTGAGGACACAGTCATCACCATGTACTATATAACGGCCTATCCTGTCTGAGAAAAAGCTTAGGCTGCTGCCCCGTGACAAAGAGGGTTCAGGTGGCTCTGCAGGACTCTGCAGGACTCTGCAGTCCAGATCACACAACCTTTCCTTCGGAAACACTGTTGTATTTTTCCAAAGCACCAGGTCCCGACCTGGAAGTTCAGGATGGGATCGGATGAGCCATGTATCAAATAACCGAATTACCGGTTTATCCGTGTCTAGGGTAGCCTACATAAGGGATTTGCTGCAAAGGTCATTGGGTATTGGAAAGGAGGTTGTTAACAGGCTCACGCTCGTCATGAAAGGACTATTCTTGCACCTGGCTTCTTGGACCCAGATTATGTTTTCTCACAGAATGTCCTGCCAAACTCAGGTGGCTGATTGGATTGGCCATGACACACCTACGGCCAATTTTCCATTCAAATCTAAACGTCTTTTAACCTGGAATATCTTTTTTTATATAAATACTCACTGTTGGCAGATATGTGGGGTAGACACCAGCTTCTGGATGAAGTCATTCAACCCCATTTTTCTCTCCTTGATGAAAGCTGCACAGAGAGAGAGAGAGAGAGAGAATAAATTGTTATTAAATTATAGACATAATGTCAATTATATGTTTGAGTGTCATTGACCACACATGATGCAAATATGTTTGTTTTCCATAAGAGGAGAACTATCAGTTGTTGGCGCTGTAATCCGCTGTTCCAAATATCCTGTTGTACAGTGAAGGGCGGGTTGGTCTGTGCATGGACCGCTAAAGCTGCGGGTTTATAGCTTATGCAACCATTGGGTCACTCTCTATGTGAGCCAACAAAGCATTTTCCATCCTAAATTCTAATAAAAACGCACATAGCCCGTTTTGAGATAATAAAGCAGATCTCATATTATTGCTTGATATAGCCTATATATATTTTTTAAATGTCTCTAAAATTAGAACAAAAAAGCACTTTGCACTGAGGTTAAAGTCATCTCTTCACAGCCGTTTGGCGCACTGATCATTACATCAACAAATACACTCAGTTCGCTTCACTAATCAATGTAGATGCTGAATAGAAGTTGTGATAGTTGTATTGCTTTTGTCGCTCACCGGTGAGAACGGTGACAATCCCCCTCATTTTGCAGTAAGTTAGATCACATCCAGCTTCAGTCACCGCCATGTTTATCAACAGACGAAAATCCAATAGAAAACACGAAGAACAAAACAACAATGATAGTTCCCGTCCGATCCCGTAAACGTCAGTTAACGGCGTCTCAAAACCGTTAAAAAAAAACAAGAGCTCGACCTGCCGCGCTCAGCTCTGAATTGCAGCTGCTCACACTGCGCGAACCAGCCAGTTTATATATATATGGAGCACGTGGTACTTTTTTTTGTTTTGTTGTGACGCCCATTTATTTCCGTCACCACGTAACCACGGCAACTGCGTGACATCACGGGATTCCGCTGCAGCCATATCTGCCTGGAGGTGGAGGATGACGAGATAGCACACCGCAGAGGAGGAGGAGGAGGAGAGGAAGCCCTCCCACCACTACCTCCTCTTCATCATTTTCTCTCAATGGAAAGCTCCAACTGACTGTTATCACCAATACAAAAGGGATTAATGTCTAGTTATGTAGAGAGGGGGGAAAACAATTGCATTCACACCAGCAAGAGCTGATACTCTTTATTTTTTTTTTCTGGGATCCCGACTGCATGCAGACCCCCAAAGTGTGCTGCGTTTGGCTGCTCACTGCAGTCGTTTTATTTTGAAAGGACGTGGAGAAAATGTATGTCACGATTGCTGCATTTTTGGCTTCTGCCTGCCTGCAAACGGCTGCAGTGTCTGACCCACATACAGGCTATAAAACGCATGATGAAAAGAAAAGAAAAATACCAATTGTGCATACACATTACCTCTATTTAAATCCATGCAATTTGCAAAAATTGCCATTATCAGTAACGGATGAGGTCAAGGTTACAATGGTGACTCGGCACAACAGAATTATATAAATTCAGATAAATCACAAATGACATCATGCTCGTCTAATCCAATGATCAGTCCAGCTGTTGCAGATGTGGTCCACTAACCCGTTATGTAACAGTGCCATAATGCAGATAGCTATACTGCCTGGGGAGGAGAGTGAGCTGCATAGGAAATTTTCCAGTTAGTGTTTGTGATTTTTAAGTGGAGGTTATTTGGTGTCTGTCGATTAAAGCGTTGTTTGATCACTCGCAGAGCAATTATGGCTTTTGGATGACTGTCTATTAGTGTTTTATCCACTTTACCTCACTGCATATCAGAGGGAAATAGTGGACTTTTTCATCCCACTACAATTATTTGACAGTTGTAGTTAATTTACAGAAAAAAGAAACATTTTACTTGCAAAATGGGATGCGTAACTTATCATCAGAACTAATACTATAGGTGGATTAATGGATTAGCAAAGACTTATGAATAAAATGCCAAACCTTTGGTTTGACGTTTTGGTCAAACACCACAAAATATGTTTTGATCGCCTTTGGCACTTTTCCACTGTTTCACTGCAGATTAAACGATAATGAGATCCATAGTTGACATCCATAACTGATATAAAGAAACTCTCCAACCAACCGCATAAATAATAGTTCAAGCTACAAGCTACTAACGCATGAATGCATCAGTAATAATAATCCAATGACAAAATATATTGAAGGTAAACACTCTCAGTGGGCTTTTTCTTTTATTGTCAACTACCTTTACTTGATACTTTAGTTATGAACATACCTTTACTTGATACTTTAGTTACTAACATACCTTTACTTGATACTTTAGTTACTAACATACCTTTACTTGAGTAGTAATAGTCATTTCAAAGCAAGACTTCTGCTCATGATGGAGTATTTCACACTGGAATTGATGTTGTAGGGTTGCAACTAACACTATTTTCAATCCTGATTAATCTGCTGAATATCTTTTCAATTATTTGGTTAATCCTTTTGTCTATGAAATGTCAGAAAACAGGAGAAAATGCCCTTTTATAATGTTCGACAGCCCAATGGGGCCGTCTTCAAATGTCATATTTTGTCCGGCCAGCAGACAAAGACCCAAAGGTTTTCAGATTATTATCAAATATGACAAAGAATATCATCAAATCCTCAAATTTGAGAAGCTTGAACCATCAAATGTTTAGCAATCAACGCATCGCTAACTCAACTGGTCGCTGCCGTTTAACTTAAGGATCGGAGTACTTCTTTGGCCGCTGTTCTTAAACCTCTGCTTCAGTCCTCAGAGAGTCATTCATCTGTCACTGGGGAACTCCTGGGTTTTGTCCCCAGTTTGACATGTGACAGTCTGGTATAATTTAAAGGAAGTGAGACTTCACAGGACCGGTTGTTCTTGTACTGGGGAAAGATAAGTGCCTTATCTGTGGCGTGGGCCCAGACTGAAACTAGCTGGGGCTAGAACCAGCCAGCAGGGTATCAAGTCCTTCTTTGGAAAGCTTCCTGAGCAAACACTCACATCCCAGCGCCGGCTCACCAGAAACACACCAGATCCGATTGCGTGACAGCGACTCCTCTCAGCAGGCTTTGTGTGAGGCCTTTTCTTCACCTCATGCAGTCTTTCTCTGAATTATTCATGTGTATCATGGTATCATCTCGGATTCAAACATGACTCGGGCATTTCCCTTAAACGGCGTCATTGCTCCGCCCCTCCTGTGTTTGAATTTGATTGTGATTTGCATTTTTCTGTTGTGATGGAACAGAAAGTCTGGTGCTGTAGAGCAAAACACAGCTGGTTTAAGACACATTTCCTCTTTTTCTAAATGATGGTTTAAGAGTTAGAAGTGTGAAAGGAATCTCACATTGACGTCATTCTGATTAGGGCCTTTCCTGTTGTGATAAAGAAAGATGTGAGAATCTGTGCCGTAGAAGGTTTTGTATCGTTTAAAATGAACTGAAAATGCGTTACAGATTGAATCTCTTTTACTGTCTTAATGAATGTCTCTACAGTTCCAGATGAATAAGATTGTTTTTTTTTTTTGCACCTTCACAACGTCGACCTGTCCAGCCGTGTGATTGATGCTGAGCACAAAAGCAGCACTTCTGCTCGCTGACGAGCAGTCGTGAGAGTCACCCGCCCAGCAGATCCAACCCTCACAGGGTGCCAGCCTCGGTGTAGTAACACCCAGGCTCTATCTGGGACTGCAGGCTGATGCGTGAGTTGACCACTATAACAGCCTTATTTATTTGGATTATTAAAAGGAGGTGCAACTTAGGAAACGGGTTAAAAATCGTTGTAATTGCACATTGTACCCGGATGGTTAGACAAGACTTTTAAGCATTCTGGATATTTTCAGAACAATTTTAAGTGTTGTTTAACAACCTTCTGGGTTTTTTAAAGATGGCAGGTATTTATTTGTCAGAAAATCAGATGCTTAACTTTGGGAATGAATGTAATACATGAGAAGTGAGACTTCCTCTACCTGCCTTGCCTCAAGTGTAGTGTGTAGGAGGCAGAAGAAGGTGGATCAATGAGTCACACAGGCAAACGGGTCCTCTCTGACCAACTGTAGGGCTGGCAGGAACGCTGTTGGCTGATGAGAATGGAGGATCTCTAAAATGTTGGTCTTGTTGACTCGCTGGCTCTGAGGAGCGATCACAGCTTGGTGTGTTTCACACCCACACAGTCTTGCCAACATCATTAGCCTCTGTTCTCACTGGAGAACAGATCTCTGCTAAAATGTCATTACTCTCCAGTTCCTTTTTTTTTCGACACTACGCATTACTCATACAGAGAACCGCAGGGATGCAGACCGGAGGTGGCGGTCTGGTCCAGCGTCGCACCGCAGCCTCAAGGCCCAGCGAGTGGGAGCAGATTTTGGTTCATGAAAAAAGAGTTTGATTCGCGCTTTCGTCTAGGTTTCCCTCCTGAATTCCTTGGCAGGAGATGAGATGTGTATTTTTTATTTTCTCCCTTCACCACGGGGGATTAAATGGCTGCCCATCCGCCTGCTTTAGATAAAATCAGATCAAATAGAGGAAAGAAATGTTTACTCTTTTATGTAATGACTCAGACACATACTGCTGCCAGAGTGAACAATTTAAGCATTACTTTCATTTGCCATTTGCTGCCAAGAAAGTGGGATGATCCTGCCCATTCTGAACCGCCAAGTCTCTATTAATTAAAGTAATGTGACTGTTATTACTGCTATAATGACTGTCTGAGCTTTGTCCTGATGCAGTCCGCTCTCCAGTTTAACATATTTCTGCTCTGTAGACGTTACTCTGGTGCTGTATGTGACTCTATACAGCAGGTTTCCTGTGCATTACTGAAACGGTTCAGTAAAAGGAAGCAGATAAAAAAAGACAGAAGCCATTATCATTCAGACTGTCATTCGCTCAACTCCCATGTAGGCGACACATCATGATTGAGTGGACAGTGGTGACTTCCCTTATTTAAAGAAGTTCCTGTTTCTCTGTTCATGGCCTTCATTATGATGATTCAAAAGCAACAAGTGGCTTGACACATGGAAAACAAATGTAGACTCTTCTTTGCAGTGAGCCTGCTTGTTAAACATCATTTATTACCCTCTATAGATGCACACAGTCAAGCCTTAATCAAGCAAACACACTTGCACAAGTTATTGATTTATTCCAGTTTGTCGCCACCGCAAATCCAGCGTAAACCTCATGAGGTCAGTTATTGCTATGACATATTCATCTGAGAAGCCTTCGCCTCTGGCTCCCCCAGTAGGAGCGTTTGCCCCATGTAGGCTGAGTCCAGCATCGGCCCGGGTTTGAATCCAACCTGTGGACCTTTTTTAGTCGTCCCGGGTTTGAATCCCCCATCTCTCTCCCCCTTTCCTGTCTACCCACTGTCACAAATACACGAAAAAGCCCCCAAAAAAATCTTTAAAAAAAGAAAAGCCTTTGCTGAGAATTGTGTCGCAGTTGCAAACCCAGCCAATTAAGTGTGTGTAGTGGTTTAGACCAGGGATGGGCAACTGGCAGCCCTCTTTATCACAAATGTTGGCCATCCCTGGTTTAGATAACAAGTGGCATTGTTTTATGAATTTGAACTGGGGGCCTTGCATGTCTGGAATATTATTGCTGCAACAATCTACAACGACAAGTTGTAGATGGACGTAAATGAGGCAGGGTTGTCTCACTTCAAATTAATCCAGGAACTGATTTCATTGTGGATATTTTCCGAGCCATTTCCAAGCAGCTAGCAAGTTTTTCCAATTTGAAAATGACTTCGTGAGGCTACAACGTGGCTAAAATATGAGCATCTGTTCATGGCTAACACCCTGAAACATCAAAACAACAAATACAAAGGAGAAATCCAAGTTTGGTGACGGTTTGTCAAAGTTTGTCATTTTGAGAAATACTCTTATTTGCTTTCGGGAGTTAGATTATGTAATGTACAGTAAATTTAAAGCAGCAGCCAGTAGCTATTTTTTTTTCAGATGTCTTTATTTAAAGAGACAACGCACAATGATCAACATGAGCACAACGTCCTACATGTAAATGTGCCAGATTTAGCCATGCAGGCATATTTTCATGTGCAGTCCCTTTGTTTGTAGCTTCGCATACAACTTGTAAACGTACAGAATATCTACAAAACCCAAACTTCCTGGAGTCATCACAGTGAGGTTACCATGCAACCAAGGTCAATGAAACAAAGAAGATAAAATCTGTTTGTAACCTGTTATTTAGTGAGCAGAGGTGCTGGTAAACCTATTTTATTATCTTTTGGTTAGAGCGGGGCTAGCTATTCCCCTCTGTTTTCAGGCTAAATGCTAAGCTAACCATCTGCTAGCTCTCTAGCTCCATATTTACCGTACAGACATGAGAAGAGATTCTATTTTCTCATCTAACTCTCTGCAAGAAAGCAAAAAAACACATTTCACAAAATGTAGAACTGTTGCTTTAAGGTTAGAAGCCAATTAATAATGGCAATTTTCAATCTTAGCCCTGCCTTTCCATCTGTATCTGTGGGAACAAAACTGTTTTTTTAGGCTTTCACTGAATGCCAAAATCATCCGATCCTTTCAGCCCTGATTACAATGTCAAGACCCTCGCAGCAGCTTTTATCCTCTCAGGTGACAAATGAGATGAGGAGCAGGGGTGCTGCAGGGAGGAGGTCTGCGTTTGTCATTACAGAATTAACCAGACAATGCAAAAACAGACCGAGGAGTGCTGGATAATGCCTTTTGAATTTGGCAAGTCGATGTTGATGCAGCTAACAAGCATTCTAAGCAGTGGCAATAACATCAAAGCAAGCAGAGACAATGCCAAAAAGGAGGAGAGGGCTGAATAGTTAATAAACAGACACAAGAGTCACATGATTGAATAGGCAAAAACATTGACACTATTTGGAGCTGTTGAATCTCGACAAGAATGTTAACCCACAAAAGAGAAAAAAGTTGCATGTCTCAAGGTGCATCGTCCTGCTGTGCTGCTGAGAGGCTGCACATTTATTCCCCAGGCAGTCACATAACACAGACATTGAATTATAGGAGCGCCTACCTATGAAGGATTTCTTTCCGCTCTTCATGTCCTCCTTAGTGTTTGACTATATTTGCAATCAGGCACAGAGTCTCTGCTGCAGAGCGTCCAGGTGATTGAGTGCGTTTGAGAGATGTGGTCCTCCTGTGAATGTGCCTTGCTCTCTTTCTCCGTCCTTTTTTTGTGTATGTCTCTCTCACTGCAGCTCCGGTCGGAAAAGACTTTTCGATCCTCAAAATGCAAATAACTTTCCTGCTGCACTTCCCTCTTTCCTCTGCCGTTTCTTCCTCTTATCACCCTGCCTGTGCTGCGACCAAATCGCTGAAACCAAGGATCTGTGACGCACCTGCTTCGCCTCCTCTACACACACCTCCCATCTCATCACCCCCACCCTCATCTGTTTTTTTATCTACCTGGAGAGCCTCGAACAAAAACAAGGAAGGTGTCTGGTTACGGTTCCCATGAGCGTGGGAGTCCCACCGGAGGGGAAACCAGTCTCCATGACACTGGAACCACCTGAGGAGTACAGGGAACCGACAGGGAGGTGTTTAAATCTGCTTTTAATTGCTCAGCGCTGCACAAGACGTGTGTTTGCCGCTCATCAGCTTCCCTCACTTACTGTCTCTGAGGAGTTTAGGGCATAAAATCCTGTGGTTAGTCACACTGACAGCCTTTTTGCTTCATTAGCTGTCTGCCTCTGGCTGTAAGCCATCAGATACAATGAGTGCAATGTGATGAAGAGTGAGGTCTGTGAGGGTTTGACAAACAGGAGCGACAGCAACAGCGCTGATGATTTAGGACGTTTGTCACGTAGTGAGGTGCCGCGTTGAATTATGATTTTGCTTTGGAAGCTGGACAAGTGAACTACAATCATTCTGTATTTACATGATATACTATACAAAACAATGGGATAAGTTTGCAACCTGAAAAGCACTACATCGCACTACTTAAATAAACACAGTATAACATCAAAAATTGGCGTTTTCTGCATTGCTGTTGCTCTTTATCATTAGGTGTTTATGTTATTGTGTCTACCCTCTGTGTGCGGATAAGCTAAGAAATTAAATAATCAGCAAATACAGTATTAGATGTCTTTGCACTGATTCAGCAGTTCTCTGTTAAAAATAGTTTGTGATTTATGTGCAGCAGCACAGAAGGTTAGATACATAGAATGCAATGCAGCAGTACATACAGATGGGTGCAATTGAAGAGAAAATATATCTTTTGTAAGATGTAACTGAAGTTCCCACACACAATACTTGTGTACTCAGCATTGCTGATGAAAGCATATGTGCATATGTACGATGTGAGACATTTTACCGCCTGTTCATTTTGCCTTCATTGATACAGGATCAAAAGCTTCTGGTGCCCAGCTCCCTGCCCTGCTGCTGAACTCCAACTTCACAGCAAAACAGAAACTGCGCCTTCTTCCGCCGACTAACGAGCATTATTTAAATTTCAAAACCACGAAAGGTCAAATAGAGTTTATAAATGCGCTAATTCAAATGAACTGTGTGGAAGATCTGGGCTTCCTCTTTAAATCTTTCACTGAGTCATCTTATACCCGCAGCCCTGTGTTGAAATGAAACAACTTCGCCAACAAACATATTTTGTCAGCCGGCTCATCACCCTGACCAACTGACAGTTCACAGGGAAAGGGAAAATAAATACAGATTGATATCATGTAACGTGAGAAAAAACTGCAGGGATGTTTTCTTTTCAATAGAAATATTTTATTGTACAATAAGGCCCGAAGCGTAGGAATAATATGTGACACCACTGTGACTGGACAGATTTGCATGTAATTTAAATTAGGGCAGAGTGCGAGCAGGGGAGGTGTAAGACAGATATGAGTTAGTGTGAGATGGAGTGACGCAGAAACAGGCCGATATGTTGATTCAGACGTGGTTATTTGTAACTGCTGATCTTTGGCTTCATTGTTGGGGTTTACTTGTTTTCTGGACTTTTCCTGTCAGACACAAACAGTAAAATTGTAATCTAATTGTAAATCTGCACTAGAAATACACACAAGTACTGGTCATTGTGGAATAATGATCACGAATAGTAGTTTAAATTATTGGTTTTGGGAAAACGCTTATTTATGTCTTTGCTAAGAGTTAAATCTCTCTCATTTTTGTCTTTTAGATATGAAGCTGAAGCCAGATGACTGTTAGCGTAGCTTAGCATAAAAACTGTGACCAGGGAAACTGCTGGCCTGGCCCAGTCCAAAGACGGCTAAATCGGTCTACCTGCTGCCAAAATGTTGAACTAATACCTTAAAGATTTTATGTTTTATGTTATTCATCAAGCAAAAATAATAAACATCACACAAACATTCACTGGTTCCAAAATATTAGTATTTGCTACAAGTAATTTGAAGACGTCCCCGTAAAGGAGAAATTGTGATGTGCATATTTCACTATTTTAAAAACAAACTATTCAAACTAAACCATTTATCAATCACTCCAAAAAAAATATCAACACATTACAAGAGACAGTCAAAAATAATTGTCTGTTGCAGCCCTAATGACACAAATTAAAATAAAATGACTCAGACCCTGATATGGAAGGCAAACCCAAATTACCTGTGGCAGTAAATACCTTTCGTCTTGTTTAAAATTGTACTTGTGTTTCTGTTTGCAACCGAAGCCAATCCAACAATGTGTTTTTTATAAAACACAACTTTCCCTCTGAAAGCAGATGGTCTAAAATGCTGTCTCTTACAGATCTGCACTTGTGCTGTGTTTGTCCACCAATTCCCTGCTTCAGCACTATTCAGCCAATTGAACTCTTCGGATGGGAAGGACAAAAAGCCGGTGACCAAGGAGAGGAGGGATTGAGATTGCTCCATCTGTACAGTAGGTCAGTCTGCGAACAGTCCCAGCTCACCTGTTGCTATCTTTAACCAGATTAGGGGTGTGTGTGTGTGTGTGTGTGTGTGTGTGTGTGTGTGTGTGTGTGTGTGTGTGTGTGTGTGTGTGTGTGTGTGTGTGTGTGTGTGTGTGTGTGTGTGTGTGTGTGTGTGTGTGTGTGTGTGTGTGTGTGTGTGTGTGTGTAAATCTCAAGAATGCTGGTCCCCATTAAAATCAAATCTAATACAAGAACTGTTTTTCTATAGAGCCGTAGAAGAAGAAAAAAAAAAAAAAAAAGAGTCTTGGTTTGAGGGTCACCCACTAGGTGAAGGTAGATTTAAAGAGATGCTCTCTGGAGATGGAAGAGCTTATCATCCACTGCCATATAAATAGAAACAAGCTGAGCCACTTTAGTCGTCTTAAGAACCGTGAGATCCTAAACGTGAAATGTTGAGTCACACTTGCCGTGTCCAGAGGTGCAGCACGTCCCCAGATCTGGAAGAAGGTTTATAATAAGCAAAGACAAAATCTCCCAGTAATATGAAGTGAAGGTAACAGTTTCTTGGTCTTCTCTCTCTCTTTCCTCTCTGTAGAATTGACTGTTAACTGACCGAAAGTCTATCTATTTCTGTTTGTTGTCTCATCTGAGAAAGTGGCTGGTGAAATAAGATTTTTTTTGTCTTCATCCTTTCCGATCATGGCTATGTAATGCAATATATAATAAAAATAAATATAAATAAAACATACATAATTAATCCATTCCAGAATTTTAATAAAAGCAGTAGACGTGTCCGACTATTTTGTGCTTCTTGGCAATCTATACGGGGTATTGTGTGAGAAACACATGCTGGTAATTTTACAGGTTTAAAAGGAGATGGTATATTTACCAGCACACATTAAATGCGTTATGTTTCCCCACGCCTCTCTTTCAGCGAACGTTGCTTCACACCAAACAGACCGTCGCAGTCGCTTGAGAGCTACTCGCTGAAAAGAGTCGGACAAGATAGGTGCATTTGCAAATTTCTTGATAACTTAACAGCTCTGTGTATTTATCTTTATGGTACAAAGACGTGCGTTTGTAAAAGCACAGTGAGGTCAGAGTAATAGTTCAAACTGACCCCAAATAAGTGACCCTCAATATTCTGAAAGACAAGAGGAAGGGAAGTTTAGGCCGACTGTTTCACTGCACTATTTAAATGTGATGGCTCCATTTCTATCACTAATGAGGACACTGTGCTTTGCTTGGATTATAGTAGGGCATCTGGCTAGTCTTTTAATATATTAAAATAGCCCGCTCATTCACACTCACTTGCATGTATTTCTCAGAAGTCCCCTGCTTTTTTTTATGTCAGGAAAGCCACACATGACATAACACTAAAAGGTCAGATCATTGATGTCACCACTTTCTCTTACCCTGGTTTATAATGTTGTCACTAGAAATGTCATAATCTGCCAATTCCGTGATGATAGCTTGTTGTATAAGTGTTTACGTTTGTATGTGTGCGTGTCTGTGCAATCATGCGTCCATAACTCTGTGTGTGTGCATGTGTGCAGACCAGTGAGCAGGATGAATTGAAATGGCTATCCTAAACGCTTTGTGCTGGGAAAGTTGCACAATACATCTTGTGGTCTTACCTAACTTTGGCATTACTGGGGAGGATTACAGGGGTCCGGTGGGTTACTGGGGATGATGTGAGTGTGGATACCGCATACCGCACATATTTAATCTGTAAATATACGCTTTTCCCAGAATCTGAAGGATTACTTATTATGGGGAATGGCAGTTGAACTACATACTAAAGAATGGTTGCTATGTTATACTCATAGACTATTAATATTAATAAAAAATACAGTCTATGGTTATACTACAGCCATTCTAGTTAGGCACAGCGATGCTTTGAGCTAAATGCTGCCATCGTTGTGCTAGCATGCTCTCAATGATGACACTAATAGAGCTCAACAGTTTAACCCCTCCTCCGAGAGGAAGTAAATTTCCCATTCATTTCTCCCATTGACGTCTGGAAAAATCCGTATATAAAGAGTTTTAAACCATGCCTTAGGCTAACCAGCTACCATGTTACTCATAAACATATAACATATCATTTCGCGTGAAAAAACAAACAGAAAATGAAAAAGTCAAAGGTACAAGACTGTACATATTTTCATTCTCGAACAAAGGAACTCCTCATCCTATAAATCCCAGCGCACCACTGAATAAAGGAAGCTAACGTTTGTTTAGCTAACAGTTAATTCGGCAAACAACTAACTGAGACAGTATGTAATAACTTTAAAAGACCCTCAAAATAAAACCTGAAAATAACCGTTACAATATATAACAGCTTTTACGTCAGCTGTAGCTTGCTTTTCCCAGTGTTTAGTTTAAGTTGACATTATTTTAGACTGAGTCAAGCTGTCAGCTAGCAGTTAGCCGAATTAGCTGTTAGCTGTGTCTTAAAACCTTTTAAAACAGGATTATCATCTTGCGCATGAGCACAGATCGGGTACCGACAGCTCCCCCTCTTCACCAGAATGAGTTTCACCAATCAAAGGCATCACTGTGGGATTGTGGGATTGTTCAGGATTGTGGGTAATAAATTACTTATCCAAGACATTGCAAATTTTTGCATCTATAGGAGCTTATACAAACGCTTAGTTGTGTCGTAGTTGGTTTTAAGTCTACCATCGACGGTTATGATTTTATGGCTTATACTCCAATTGTCAATGCAAAAATTGCATTGTATTTTTACTTTCCGGAACCCGCTGTGGGCGGGTCTCTTGAGCTCTGTTTTCTTATGTTTAGGAGGTATTATCACTAATTATCACTAATCACCATCTTAATTTAGCATGGTTACATGGTCACCTTTGGACAATTAGCACGAAACACAAAGTACAGCTAATGTGAAGAATTGCTTTTGCAGCTATTTGTGCAGTGTAGTTATTACGAATCATCCTCTGTGAACACGAAATTCTGAAACTGATTTCACCGACTGACCGACCGACTTGCCACTAGCGTGGCTAAAAAATGCAAACAAAGGGCTAAGAATCTGCATCAACCTGACGTTGTGAACAAATAGTGGGATAGTCGTAACCTCATATTTCACTTACTTTACCTTGTGCAGAAATTTAGAAGTAACTGGGGAGCAAAAATATACAAGTGTACCTTGAAAAAGCTGCTTTTGTTTAAAAAAAATAATTTCAAGATATTTCTGTATCCAAAACATCTATAAGTGTAAAACCTAAAGGTGACTGTCTCTCCTCAAAGATGTCTTGAAAATGTTTTGCCTCTAATCCAAAAGGTTTAATCAGTTCTGTGTCCTAGATATGTCAGATAATCTAACAAAAGTTAATTTCCCTATTTTTGGATGATGATTAAAGCCTGCTTCAGAGGCTTTTGGGGGCAAATACTGATATTGTGTGAAATGGTTAGTAGTAATCATTTAAGTCATTAATCAAGCAGAAATGCTAAAGCTGCACTCCCTTTTTCTTCAGCCTTTAATTTGATGGATGTACCGTACACTCCCAACCTACTGGAAGTAAAAACGATGCGGCAACGCTGCCAGGAAGTCAGTGTTGGTCCTTGGCATGTTTGTTTCACAGCTTGAGATCAATGTCAAACAAAGACATTAAAACAGTATCATTTTGCAGAGCGTTTTAATCCAGATGTACTGTTACATGTCCACTAAGCATTAGACGACATCACTGACGCTAGGCTTGGCGAGAGTTTAGAGGAGGACGATTACATCATCCTGCAGCCGTGAGTTTAATATTAATGAGCCTGTCTGCCATGACAGAGTTAGGGAGAAAAGCTCTGAAGATGAGAGACAAGGAGCAGGTGCAGGCCTGAAGCAGCAAGTGTATAGTAAGAATAGTAAGAATCCCTGGACATTTCCAGAAAAACATGACATGCGTTTGTGTGTGTGGGTACGCATACGTACACACGCACGTGTATGTGTGTGTACTGTGACGTCCAATGATAAAAAGCTAGAGGAAGTAATGAAGTTGGGGAAAGGCTAACTTTATTTTATTTCACTTTTCGCTCATTTCAATGGACATGTTAGGGTTTGAAATTTAGTGTCATGATCCAGGGGATCAATACCAAAACCAAACATTTTGGGATATTTAACTGTATTAAACTTAATTCAGCAGTGTTTGTTTATTTTAACTACAGTAGAGCTGAAACAGTTTATTTAGTCTATTAATACATGTGTTGATTTTTCCAGCAAATATGCCAGACGTGTGTGTTCCAACTTCTCCAATGTAAGGATTTGCTGTTTTTCTCTGTTTAATATCTTTGTAAACTGTGATATCTTTTGTGGTCAGACTGTTTATTAGACAAAACAAAGACATCACCTAAGTGCTCTGTGAAGCTCTGATGGACGTCATTTGTTAGTTGTTTGCGAAACTTAATGTATAGCCATTGAGCTTTTCCTCCAACTCATTAAAAAAGCAAATACTGTGCCTTTTTACAGTAGTTCTATGTTTATAAAATAATGTATGGCTAAACCTTATCTTAAAGCAGTTCAGCCTGCATGAACTGAGCAAAGATTTGAGAGTACTTGACATTTTGAAAGGCTTACATAAACAAGTGCATAATCTTCTTTTCAAAGGACATTGAAGAGCCGCAACGATTTAAAAAAATCTGGGCTTATGAATTAGTCAACGCCGTCATGTTTTTGAAAGTACATAAGTGGAGTCTGTATCCTTTTAATTAAGCAAAGTCGGTGAATGAATGTGAAGCGCCATAAACTGACAACATATCACAAATATATTGTAAATCAGACAGGTCAAAAACACTCAATAACTATGTAACTGGATACCCCAATACATTATACTGTAATTTAAATTATAATACAAATAAATATAAAGCTTTAACTGGTCCTAATAACTAAGTGGTCCAACTCCGTAAATTTGTCTTCCTGTCTGCAGCAGTGAGAATGTTTTGAGTAGTGTGGTTTGACATCTGCTACTTGTGATCCCTGTAAGCCTCCATTTTATCAAATATCTAACTAGTTATGTAACATAACGGGAAGGACTGCCAACCTACAACTTTCATTCCTAATGGGAACTAGAGCTGGGGATCGTTCGAAAATGTTCAATACCAATACTGTGACTTTGATACCGGTTTTCTGAAAAATACTTTTTTAGTACCAATTTTATAAAATCAATTTTAACAACTTAGTCTGTAGTTTCTGTCGCCCCCATGAGGAATTCCATTGACAACAAAACTGTCGGCGCATCCACACGATACAGCCTTACGTGATTGCACACGCGCCCCCACCCCTATTCCACGCAGTTGCTAGTAGCCAAGGAGGACACAGAGGATTAAAAAAACCTCTTCTGAAGACTCTTCAGAAGAGGTAGTTATCTTAACTTGAGTTTTTGCGCGGGAAATTCACCGGATGCCCCGATCTACTGAACAGAGATATACAAAGGGAGTTGCGTGGAGCTGGTAGTCTTAAATAGCTTTGTAGCAACTCATCTGGCAATGGCTTGAATGTAACATACGTTATATCAAAAAGTTACGCACTAAAGCTTTAATGGGACCATGAGTTTTATATTTTCTGCCTTCTACTGTTGGCTGTTCTTTCAGTACATATAATGGATGTATTTGTGTTCAAAAGGGAAGTTAAATAAAAAGAGACTCTTAAAGAAATTATTCAGCATTTGAATGGCATGGGCTTTTATTTCTTGGCCTCTTTTTGGATATGAGAAGTGATAGAGCGTGGGAAAGGTTGCTGACCACTGACTTCAACAGCAAGCTGCGTCATCGTACTGACCAGTTGATCTGTGCAACAAATCATGTTTATTTGTCACATGCACAATCACACACAGTGCAACGTGTAGTAAAACATATTTTGTGCCTCGTTCCAGAAAGCAACTAACAAATAGAAGGTATAGAATACTAAAGAATCAAATATTTTACAAAATAATAAATTCAGAGAAATTAAACATCAAGTTGATGTGCTGCTGCAACACAGTAAGATAGTTGTAAGCTAGTTATTACGTTATTGTTGTAAAAAAACGTTATTGTGTTTTTAAACAGCAATCATAAGTCACACCAGTCATAACCAGGAAGTAATTGTAGTGTATACTGTGCTGCATACTGCTGCTGGATAATGTCTTGTAATAGTAGCAAAATAAAGTTTCTATCTCGATAACATCATCTAATCAATATGTCATGAACTTGTGTGTGTGTGTGAAATAAAACTGACTTAGTGTGACAACAATCTGACGCGTTACACCAGGTGAAGCACTCTTTCGTTATTCACGAGGGGAAAACTGCTTGGCGGTCTGGACCTGACTGACACTGACCGGATCGATGACCTCCTTCTCTCCTGCTATCGTTTGTCTTCTGAGCGCACGAGAAACCACAAGACTCCTCTCATGTGGTGCTACAAAGAGAGCATGTGCATTCACATCACTGAGCCATAGTTTAGATGATGGGGTGAGTTGCGCATTCTTGTTGCTAACAAAGTGAAAAGGGCAGCAGAGTGGGCCTTTTGTTTACCATCCATCATCATTTCAGTCCCATGACAGGGTGTCAAGGCCTCCTGGGTAAAGTCATTCTGGTTACATCACTAAAAATGCACACTGCTTGTTTTAGCATGTGGGCCACAGGTCGAGAAGACACCCAAAGGTGGAAAAAGAAACTCAGTTATTCAGGAAATATTCAGGCAGTTGAAAGCAGTCATGACTTTTCAGGGAAACCAGTGATGTAAGTGTTGAAATAACAAGCGACTACAGCTGCTTCATCAACAAACAAGAGGTTAACCAGCTGTGGCATGCAAAACAGCTGCAGGAACAGAGCATCTCTCGCTCTGGATCCACAGAAGATTTATTTGAATATATTTAAATCCTACAGCGTGGTCTTGGTTAGGTACAGGCTGAACAGGAAAGGCAGTGAGAGTCTTGACATATACTGTACATATTTAACATTTTTGTCTTGTACATGTTAAAAGTATAATTGGTAACGCATTAAAATGCCTAAAAGTGACTAGACCTATATTATATGTTTTGCAGTGGGATTTGTGTACGTACAATATCCCAAATGTTTCCAACAATGTTCAAACCCAGAAAAATTGGTCATTTTAATCAAGGACACGGCGTTGCGTTGGGGTTGTTGAAGCTAGTCTATATCCACAACGTTCCACTTCTTGGATTGGCCGGATGTCCTTCATTCAGAGAGAAAATGGGCTTTAGCGCTTGTTGCTAATTAAACTAAAGTTCCAAAGCTGTGTTTGTTGGCAATGACCGTTAAACTGTAAAAACTTAATGAAACTCTTACAGGTTGTAGTCAGTTAATCAGTTGTGTATGGATGGTTTGAGCTCTTTGTTGTGCTGTTATCTCATGTTTCTTTAAAAACTTGACTATCAAAGTCCTCTTTTGTAGCTGACATGGGCTGTTTAATCAGAGGTCGACCAGAGGTATTACATCCTAAAATGCCTTCCCGTTACATTGTGTAGCTCTAGTATTTTAATTCTTCTAACATTTAGGAGTTAAACTGGTATTCAGTGAGCGAGAACAGTTAATAAAAGGGATTGTTAAGCCAGAACAAAGAAGCTTTGTGAGAACAGAACTGGGATCATAATGACCGGAGGAATCTAAGTAATCAGATCCTTTACTTAAGTTAAAGTACAGAAACAACAATGAAAGAAATACTCTGAGTTAATGTATTAGTAAAAGTACTTGTGACTGATACAGTATGTTGTCCTATATGACATCATTAGATTGTAATAATGTATCAATGTGTAAGGAGCAGTGGGGGTACGTTTTGACTAATTTATATACTGTTGGGTAGTTTAGTTCAGTGGTTCCCAACCTAGGCGTCGGGCCCCTCCAAAGGGTCACAAGAGAAATCTGAGGGGTCGTAAGATTAATAATGGGAGAGGAAAGAAGAAAAAATAAAGTTCTGTTACATACATTTGTTTTGGGCTTTTCTCCAATTGTTGCTTTTTGTGAAGTTATGGAAAATGTCTCTTTGAGTTTCAAACTGGTCCTGAAAACAACTCATAGACATCTGAAACGTGACAAGACCCCCAACTGGAAGCAGCTTGTTTAATGGGGCCAGATGCCAAAAACGTTGGGAAACAATGGTTTAATCTTTAACAATGTGATGTATTTTATAAACTTGAAATCCTAATCGGAAATAAATGAACTAAAGCTGTATTAGATGTACGAAGTAACATGAAACGGATATACAAATGCTGTAATGTGAAGCGTCTTTCCAGAACACCGGAAATCAGAAAAGGGAGCAAAGCTGATCACTTTTTGTATATTTGTTGGCCATTGAAGGGCTGTAAAGTTGTCTGATAAATCTGTAAAATCTGCATTTAGCACTATTTCCTTTCTTCAACATCCTTTTGAGTTCTGTTTCCATATCATCAATCCGTTTACTTTAATGCCTGCACACTGCGCGTTTGCAATTAACTGCTGTTAATGAATGTTAGAGGAGGAAATGTGGCTGATGCTGAGCTCAGTAAAGTTTCAGCTACAGTCATAGAGATGCTTACATAACCACGGGCAACTGTTTTGTTAGGGAACTTACCATATGCACACCCAAAAAAACAAGCTTTTTAATTTGCTGATGCTATGAACAGCTGTGGGGGGGGGGGGAAGGAGATGATATAATGTCTTCTTAGAGAAATAGACAAAATAATGCAACAATCCAAGATGGGAATGATAACCTAATACTACAAATGTAAGTAGTTGTGCAACGAAACAGATTAATGATGCGTTGAATCATCTTAACCCATTAATCCAGACTTTGTCTGAATCTACTTTTATTTTCTTTATTTGCTCTTTTGTCTTCTGTTAAGGTCACTCTTCATTTGCCACAAAGACCACTGACGTCACTCGGCTTGATAACCGGTCTTTCTCTTAAACCACAAGACCAGCAGCAGCAGAGAAACACAAAGCTCTTTATCTTCTCTGAGTGGATGCATGGCTGCCCGCACACTCAACCTCAGTCATACACTGGCCTGAGGAGTCGCAGTCAATGAATGCGATGGCTTTTACTTCTGCATAACCTCCAGTGTTTTTCTTTGTGTCCTTTCATTCTATTCCTTCCTTTCTGACCGCATGCAGAGGAAGAATCGTGATGCCCCACTCAAATGATGGGGTTACATAAGAAGCCAGCTCTAACTGGTCTGTAACTGGATTAATGCTGCTGCAGTATGACTGAGGACAATATCATACAGCTGATGAGAAGATAGAGATGTCCTGATATAGATAGATAGATAGATAGATAGATAGATGTGATCTCAAAACCACCACTTTTAATGTTGATTTTTTTTTTTTGATCAGTTCATATATTTTCAAAGACAATATAAAAAATGTCTTGCGTATATATTTTTCCATATCTTTTTTCTATTGCGATGTCGAATAACGAGCGCACAAACTGTGTTACAGCAACATTTACGTCATTTGGACGACGCTTTACGTTGGGATCCTTACAAGTTATGTTTATCTAGTACTAAAGTTTTCTATAAAATTAGAAAGTACTTTATTTCTGAAGTATTTAATTTACACAGGGGTATACAAAATTAGGATTTACATTGTGGTTATTTTATACAGACATATTTATTTATTAATTAATTAAATTAATTGAATATCTTTGGGTTGCGTTTGCAATCTCTTCTTCTGTTAATTTTCCGCGCAACCTGCGCTTCTTCATGTTAATCCTCGACATTGTGCATGGATCTACAGCAACTTGATTCACTGTTTTTTTCAACAATTATAGAAACAAAAAAATAGTCAACACGTACAGCTAAATCAATGATAAAAAGAACAGTTAGTTGCATCCCTAAACAATTAAATAACAAGTATTCTCTTTTTGTAATTTTTTTGTTATCCAAAAGTGCACAATTTGTGCGTGATTTAATAACGCTCATGAAGGTCGGTTGATCCGAGTGCCTGCTGCGGCTCTAATTGGACGTTAGCTCAAAGCACTGGTGTGTGTTGAGGCACGTATTGACACCATATAATTGACCCACTGTGACGCTGGACAACGTGGGTTTCTTTCTCTGTGTGATGTGAAGGTCGGTCGGAAAATGGAAAATAAGAGTAAAAAAGCTAAATAGAAACCAGCATCAGAATACACAGTAATCATATGTTTGACATTATATTTGACATACCCACTGCATGCGCCATCACCACCCTGTGATCACCACCACACAGGCATTTTCTCTTCATGAAATCCAGCCTCAGTCATCTCAGCATCCCTCTCCCCATCTTAATCCCACAGGCGGTCTTTAAATGGAGGTTTTTATCAGCAGATTACATCCTAAGACTCTGCTGCATGATGCTGGATTTTGAGTTGATTTGTTTCATTTTTTGGAACTCTTTTTATTTTTTTTTACAGACGTCATTAAACACCAGATGGAAAACTAAAATAATGAATTCCAAAGCCGCCAAGGTCAGGTACAGATTATACTGCTGTCAGACTCTCCACCTGCAGACTTTATGTCATGCAGGTAGCAAAGATCAGAGCAGATACTGGTCTATTGATGCCTGCTTCACAAAGTGTCTGTGTTCAGTCCACTGCAGATCAGTTGCAGAAAGTTAAGATGGCATTTTTATTATTCATGTAGATTGTGTAATCCTGGCTCGTATCCCAAACTGTGCAAGTCTTATCATTCCTTAACATGCTTGGTGTTTTGCAACTCTGTAATTACTCATGTTATAGTTATATAATAGTCATGTGCAATATTCCGGTTTTACTGGTTTTATCCGTTGTATCACTTTCATTCATATCCCAACTGTTTCCTGTCCTGGCTCCACAATGGTGGAACGAGCTCCCCACTGACATCATAAAAAACCCTACACATCTTCCGTTGCAGACTGAAAACTCAGCTGTTCAGGCTGCGTCTTTGCCCCTGAAAACATAAGAAAAAAAAAACAAAAATCTTTTTCTATCTCTTCTTTCTAAAACGTAGCGCCTGAAGCAGTTTTTTTGCAGTTTTACTCGCATGATTCTTCCAATTTGTGGGTGATATCTTCATGGTCCAGTGCACATGTTGTAAGTCGCTTTGGATAAAAGCATCAGCTACTGTATCTAATGTAATATAACATACTGCTATTTTTTGATGTGATACTCGGTTACACTTTACTTGAAGGTATTCCATAAGAGTGACATGACACTGTCATGAACATGTCATAAACATTATAAACAAGTCATAAACGTTTATAACATAGCGCTTCTTATAGTAAGTGTCATTCGGTTTTGTCATGACAAGTTAAGGTTAGGGTTCATGTGTTCATGACAGTGTCATGACATTTTTATGTAGATACCTTCAAGTAAAGTGTTACCTGATAATTTTTACAGTTGAATGCATGAACTTAAAAATGTATTTTGAATGCTAATTCTTCCTGGAGAGGAATGCTCTGTGATGCTGAGCCTAAGAAGCGTTTCCCCAATGGGACAATACCTTATATTTTACAGAGGTTATACAGTGCAGACCAGACCAAACCCATCTATTGACAAACAAATCATTTCCATTGTTTGAAGTGGGCCAGGACTCACCTGTGCTGGCAGGAAAAGTTCAAATGACTGACCTGTGACCTGTACGTTTGTGGCAGATTTTGGGGTGCTAGCCTTTCACAACATTGTTTATTTATTGTAAGTGAAGCGGCGCCTGTCAGCCTCGGTCTGGCTGAACTCTGAGAGATGTGATTCACTTCCTCTGGATGGCTGACATAAAAGACAGGAGCTTAACATTTCCAAATATTCTCTGGTAGTGAGGCAGTGATGCACCAAGACAGACGTAGACAGTCAATATGTGGAGAAGGCACAATTTAAGATGGTTTTCATTGACGCCCCCCAATTTAACCACGATGAACTTCCATAAAATCCTTTTATTCAGCTTTTGAATCTATCGTAAAATTTTGACACTAATTCATGGCATTTCATGGTTAAGATTTGTAACTTTCTGAAGGGTATCCAAAACATCACTCAAACTTAGGAGCTGTGTTTAGTTGCTGGTAGAGAGCACTGGGACCTCAGAATCTCCAAAGTCCTGACTACACAGTCTGTCACTGATGATGGGTAATTATCTGTACATGTTTGTCTTATCCCCAAAACACTGAACCACATCTGTAGCTGTTATCATAGCAATCAATAAAATCTGAATCGGCAATGAAAGCACAACGTTCAGTGTCCTCAAACTGCTGGAGACCAACTATTATTTGGTATTGTACAGATATTTCCTGATTGGTTTGACATGTGACTGGTGAACACAAAACATAATTTTAAGATGTTGGGCAGGAATGTGTATTTCAACACAACCAACATCACACAGTATTTCATGTTAGTAAAAAATAGTAAAAGCGTGTTTTGACATTTTTGTGACAACAGGTTTGTCGTAGAGACACAGCTCATGTCTGTTACATGAATTTGTTGTTCTTTAGCTCATGACTTTACTTACAGATTATTTAGTTAAAAAAAGTTAAAACTAAAGATATATCTGCACAAGTTTTCACTCAGAATGAGTGACATATGAAATTCTTATTTAGAGAGCAAACGTTCTGTGGCAAGGCATGCAGAGAGACAGGAAGGAAAGAAGAAACACAGTTGTTAAACTGTAGCTTTTTTCTTGGCAGTGTCACGGCCAGACCTAGATATAGAGTGAGGGGAAGGTGTAGGGGAGGGGTCAGTCTGATGCAGGATTAAGAACACACACACACACACAAAGAGGGAACATCATCCTAAGGCAACTACAGCTATGTGCCTTTCTGTTTCAGATACAATCTCACGTCCCCGTTACACAACCAAGCCCCCGTCCTGCTACTGGGATCCGACCTCTGCAAACAGCATGCCCAAGCTGAATATCTTGAACAACGTAGTGAGCAAAATGAGGCTTCAGAAAATCAGCGGCGGATGAAGTATCTATAACTTAAGTAAAAGTAGCAGGAACACAGCGTAGAAATGTGTCCTGCATTCAAAATGAAGTAAAATTATTAAAGTATTTGCATCAAAATATACTTAACGTATTAAAAGTAAAAGTACTCATGCAGAACGGTCCCTTTCAGAATCATGTGTGTTGATGTGTTCATTGCTTTAATGTTGCAGTTGAAAAAGGTGCAGCCATTAACTACTTTATATACGGCAGGGTAACTTGAATTGCTGAGTGAATTTACCGCCTTATCTTTCCGAATAATAACAGATCATAATTTAAAAGTTGATTATATTTTGTATTAAAAATCTCAATCCACAAAGTAACTAAAGTTATCAAATAAATGTAGTGGAGTAAAAAGTACAACATTTGCCTCTGAATTATAGTGGGGTGGAAGTATAAAGTACCTCAAAGTTCACTGTAGCTACTCGAGAGTACTGTACTTGAGTAAATGTATTTAGTTACTTTTCAGCACTGCAGGAAATATATGAACGATTTTACACTTTACATGCATGACAGTACTGAGAGAAAAGTGTCTTGTGTTGGATGGTCTACTGCAGTTTAGTTGCAGAAATTTAAGATACCATTTTATAAGTCTTGTAGATCGTGTAATCTTGTCCCAAACACAAAAAAACATTTTAATTTATTTATACATCGATGCCAAGCTCCTTGTGGCCCAGCTGGTGCTACTTTGATACACTCCAGATGCAGAGACCAAAATATCACATGTGTCGCAGAATTACTTGACCAAATCTTCTTTAGAGCCACTCTGGAGGCGGACTGCTTTTCATCTCACCCTCTTGTCCTCTAGGCCGCTCATGTTCCTTCTTATGTAATCGTCCCCACAGAGTAATTTAATCATCTGTGTACTGTACGACTTTGGGCCAAAAAGCTCTGATGTGATTTCCAGTGCTAAGTGCCTGCTAAGTGTCCGGTCGTAACCACTGTAACTTATTGACGTACAGCTAATTATTCGGTGTGGTGCTTGAACAAACGTTACACCCCGCCACAATTAGTTCACAATATGTGGTGAGTTGTTACCACACAGTCGTGATTATTCCCTTACAAGGCCACAGTGAAAGGTGACTGACAGCTCTGTGGGATTGATTAAAGCACAAGAGCGGTTTAAACAAAGTCAATTATTAAGAAGATGCAGTTTCTCTCATGGTTTCTGGAGAGGATGGTTTCAAAACAACTCAATGTCAGTTTTACCTATCCGTAACTTTTGACACAATTTGACACATTTGTTGTGTGATTATATAAATAAAACTAGCTTTATTGGTGAAACTTCGCAGTCGAGCCCAACCTGACCAATATTGGATTTTTTTTAAAGGCTAACACTGATATCAATATTTTAGTGTTATATCGGCGAGTAGTATTTTTTTGTTTATTGAAGGTGCTGTAGGTAGGATTGTGAAGATCCAGGATTTAGCCAAAGAATTTGAACAATTTTTTAGTCCCTCTCCTCCTTTCTGCTAAAGCCCAAAATGGTCTCCTAAGCCCCTCCCCCCACAAGGGAGAATGCGTGCGTGTGCATGAGGAGTGGGCGGACAAAGCAGAGAGTGGGAAGGTAACCTTGTCCCTTATGAGGTCATAAGGGGCAAGATTCCAGATCGGCCCATCTGAGTTTTCATTTTCTCAAAGGCGGAGCAGAATACCCAGGGCTCGGTTTACATCTATCGCCATTTCTAGCCACTGGAGGACCATAGGCAGGCTGGGGGAACTCATATTAATGTTTAAAAAAATCTAAGTCACATTTTTATGCTATGGGACCTTTAACATTTTGAAATACTCTGGATATGTAGTTTTCCTTTCAAGGACCGAGATACATCCTGATTGGAACATTTTACAGTTGGAAAATACATTAGCAAAAGGTTTCCAGTACAAATGAGCTTGTTTCAAGATTAAAGTGTTGTTTTTCTTTTGCAGCTATTTCCTTTATTTTGTATGAGGATTATTTCCTCTGTGCAGCAGTTCTAGCCGCCATAAAGGGGACACTGAGGCCGGCAAATATGGAGGTTACAAGCGTTGGCGTGGATTTACAGATTGTTATAAAATGATGTGAAATTTTACTGTGGATCAGCTGGAGATTCTCTTACAAGGTCAAGGATGGAGAGGAATTAAAACGGCTTTGTGGGAAGACAAGGTTGAGGCGTTAATCAAAGTGGCATTATGCAAACAGGGTTATGCAACTGTTTCACATTTTTGTCCTTCACTGTTTATTATTTTTTGTGATCACATTTTTATAAAACAAACAACAAACTTTGCACGTGTCCCAGGATCGAAAACAAAAAAAACGTCCTTCACTGTTTATTACCCTTCACAGAAGGCACTGGGCAAGGAAGACAAGCGGGGAAAGTTTAAAGACATCTTTTTATTGATTGTTTAGACACCTTGCTGCATTTCCCAAGTAATCTATTTTCTCAGATCGTCTAATTCATTTTGTCAGAGGAATTCCCTTGTTATTATGATGAGAAGTGCTTTTCCCACTCCCTCTGCCTCCCTCAAGGCTCAGGCATTCCTCTGATAAGACAGTTATTCTTCTCAACAATGCCAAGTTTGTCCTGGCATCTTCTGGGTCCCATGCTGTTTGTTTGGCCACTGAAGGAGGAATTTTCCACTTGGTGCCTCCCCCGGAGAGAGCAGCTTTCTTCTTCTCTTGTTTTATAGACACAGGTGGAAGTGGGTCATGCAGTGCATGTGACAGTGTTTTTATCGAGAAAATATTGATGCATCTGTGAGAGGATATTAACCTGCCCTCTCGTTGGGTTTGTTTTCTCATGCAGTGCTTCACTTTAGAATGACTGAAGCAAGTGGTTTTATTTAGGCCAAGAATGTGCTCTGATTTAGTTGCATGCATCTTAACATGCGTCACTGCCTCCTGGTTCTGCCATGAAAGAGTAGTTTGACATAAACATAGAGACAATGCTGCTGTCAAGTGTCCCAAAGCAAAGTTTTTCTTTGACGTCAAAATATAGCCTGATACCATGCTGTGATTAACGCAAGTCCTGCTTGGTTTGACTGTGCATTCTTCCGCCCTCTCATTGACAGTGATCACGGCCTGTCAATACCATTTATAAATAGCACTGTGGCATCGGTTTGACGCAGGAGGCAACAAACCAAGTCAATCATCCTGCCTCGCCCAGCTGGCTTTGTTGCTTCCCTGCAGACAAAGCAAAGCGTGTGGGAGAAACCGCTGTAAAACTTCATGCTTCATGCATAGATTAAAAAAAAACAAAAAAACAACTGATGACATGCTGCACTGCTCGTCCAATCTAAATTTATCTGTTTGCTTGACATGGGCGAAATGAATGAGTCCGCAACAATCTTTCTCTGGCTGTAACATGACCCACGTTGGCACTTTCTGCACAGACAAATACCATAGTGGGAATATTTACTGACACGTAAACACGTAGAACAAAATGTTGGTATGCAAGCAGAACATGTTGTTCTGAAGATTACACACCAACAGGCCTGTTTGCATCTCTGTCTCTATTTAATCACACTTTATAGTTACAATCCTTTAGTTTATTTATGGCGTGCATTTTGTAATCATCTGTCTATGCATGTATGTAATCCAGAGTTACTGTTTTGAATTTTCTCTCTCTGATATCAGCCTCACTTCCTTTACACTGTTTCAGAGCTGTTTAAAGTCCCTGTCCTCGTACTGCTGCGTCACATCAAAAGCAACAAAAGCAACAAAAGCAACAAAAGCAACTGGCGAAACAGAAAGTGAATTTTATTGTGACGCAGTCACAGGAAATGTGATGTGTTTGTAACGGAGGTTCATTTTTCTACAAACGTCAGCCGTTTTTTTCAGCAGTAGGTGACAAACTACTCGCGTTGTGTGCAGCATGAAACACCATCACGGTTGCAATTGTTAACGACTTCCTTATTAAAACAGCTTGTTAGGGGTCACTGTAAACAGATACAGCGGTAGCTCTTCTGTTTTTTTTTTGACAAATTAGCAGCTTAATCTTAAGGATTATAACTTTTACAGGACATCAAAAGCTCTTTAATTCAAAAGTATTCTTAGGACGTACAACATTTACATTTATTTTTAGGTTTGCAATTAGGAGTTAAAGTATTTTAAGAGCGAAATATAATTTCTGAGCTAATGTGACTCATTCAAATCACACTGTGTGGTGACATAGCTCGAAACTAAATACACTCAGCTGATTAACACACTCACTCCTCTTTCCGTGACTTTGATACAGTATATTTTTCCTGCCTCTCTGACCCTGATATTAGAGGCTTTGAACCAGGGAAGCTGGTTCATTTAACCAGATCAGAGATCAAAAGATGCAGCGAGGCCTGATGCTCCACTGCCTTTGAAGCTTGCTGTGTGCAGCCTCGGTTTGGGATAAAACAGCCTCTAGCATCTTTTACAGGTACTTTGAAAATACCTGCTGCATGCCCTGCTGCATGTCCTGGTATCATGAGCCGGATACAACAGGCTTGAGTGTGTTTCTGTAAAAGAAGAAGATGAGAGGGGCACCCTGTACTCAAGGAGGCTCTAAACATAGCTCAACTTCTACAGGCAACAATGTATCCAGCGATATGAACAGTGTGAAATAACCCAGCCTGGGCAGAATGCTCTGCAAGCAGCTACACAGCAAACTTCACAGTGTAAACATATTAAATCATTGCTGAGTCTGGAAGTGCATGTGAAATGTTCACTGGTCCACTGTAAGGGCTGGAATAATTAGAGCAGATGCATGGCTGCTGTTAATCAGACACTCATGACGATTTAACTCTGAGGTAGAACTTTTACAGCCAGCTAATCAGGTAGATGTCAGAAGATAACAGAAGATGTCTTTAACAGTTTATAACACATGCACATCCTAGTGTTTCTGCAGTAGCATGTTGTGTTCCACTGAGGAAGACACACATGCCACTATTTAAAGGGTGACATGTTTCATGAGGGATTCATTCCTGGTGGAGGTATTTCTTTGCTGTGGGTGTCAGATGTTAGCGTGAGTAAACTCAGACACTGTCTACAAATGTAATCAAGGCTTCATGTTACAGTAAATATGATGTATTAGTTTGCTGGGTAAAATATGTTCTGCAGTTTTGAAATCATGCCCACATATCTCCACCACTGCTAAAAGGAACAGGCCGACTTATTAAGATCCACCCACCGCTAGCCTAGCTCACCACAGATCCTGGAGGTAACCGGCTCCAACTAGCCTATACTGCTCCCAATAGGTGACAAAATAACAACAACAACATGTTCTTATTTACATGTTGAGATTTGTATGGTCACAGCATGTGCAAATTACAAGGTTACATGAGAAACAGCCATCTTCTAAACGTATACAAACTGGGAACTATATTCTCAGAAGGCAAAGCACTGCTACGTGGGCGGAGTGATAAACGCAACACCTGAAAAGCACCGGTGTTACTTCCGTCAACAAAACCAATGTGAATACAATATATAACATGTCATAACATGTAAATAGGAACATGTTGGTGTT
>NC_045746.1:17878948-17879719 GCF_008692095.1 Etheostoma spectabile | reverse complement strand
TTATTGGGAGCAGTAGCTAGTTGGAACCAGTCCAGGATCTGTGGTGCGCTAGCCTAGCGTTGGGTGTGTCAGACAGAGTGCAACGCGCACGGAGATGAGAAGGGTATGTATGGACTTATTTAACTCCGGGGGATACGGGGAATAAGCTAAAGTTCCAATAAGTCGCTCGTTCCTTCAATGTCTGAAAAATAGAGCAGAGGGTCAATTTAGTATCACAAAGTACAATAGAAAACAAAACACCCACCAGTATTATCTTTTAAAATGTACTCGGAAACACCATCTGGAAACAGAGAACATTTGGGTGTATTTGTTTCATAAAAAAAAATGAGTGAAAATCAATTGTCAAAATAATTACAGATTATTGTCCGGTTTGACGATGAATCAACAAATCATTAGTTAAAATACAAACAGTTTATACCTTTTTTTTAAATTAGCGGATCTATTATAGTACTGTTAATACAGGATTTTATTCAGGTGAAACTGGCATTAGATGTTGGATGGTTTTGGTGAGATGGGTGTATTCTTAGATAAAACATCAAACCCTGTAACATCTTGAGTTTAAAGTTTCCCTGAAATATTCAGTCTGAAGCATGAGTGAACGATCAGACGTCCTTGTGCCTTTAAGGCGGCCCGGATCATGAGAGTGGAGGGTCGCTGAGCTGAATCATGGGAACCAAATTCCGATCACGCATGAGCCGTCTGGCTTACAAAATCATATGACAGAAGCCAAGATACGAGAGGTTTACACACACACACACACACACACACACA
>NC_045746.1:17877318-17878938 GCF_008692095.1 Etheostoma spectabile | reverse complement strand
ACACACACACACACACACACACACATATATTAGTATACACACACTTTTCTTTTCTACTGGTGTTGCAGCTCACAAGAACTGTTGAGCTAGCGCATTCCTGCACTGAGCCACATGAGTGGAATTAGGGTAATATCCGATGAGAGAATTATATAATGATATTGTACAGGCGCCTTGCCTGTAACCTTTATTTGCTTTATTTACTCTAATCCAGACTCATGGGACCACTACGACGCTGTGTAACAAGTAGGGGAATCAGTTTAGATTATTGTTGGATTACAAAAAGGCAGAGGCAGCACATTTGAGTATGAAAAAGGCAAACCCATGGTTAATTAAATGAATGAAAACAAGTTAGTCTGTAAAGTCGTCCTAGGACATTGGCCCAATCCCAAAGTCCGGACTCTCAGACTCATGGACTTTGGTCCTTAAATTCATAAGGGCTTAGGGTTGTCCCAATGTCGGATTTCAAAGGGCATGAGGGTTTGAGCACACACCTACCGAGCACTTACCGTGAGTCTGCATTGCTGCAGACTTCACCAAAGGGAATTACCCACAGTTCAAAGCGTTGTGACATAGAGACCAGAGGGAAATCCGGAAATTAGACGACAGTATGACACATGACCACGGAACGGACCTGTTGTCCAGCTCATTAAAACAAGAGTTTGAATAAATTTTAAATCAGTGAGCCGTCTCCAGGACCTTGGTCGTGTGGAAAGCAACAAACTTAAAATGAAAATACCCAAACCGGCAACGTCCCCAAGGTAACGTGATGTTGTGAAGTACTGTTCCAATCCCATTTATACCTATCTGAGCCCATGTGGCCTCACACTCATTCGGTATTTATGGAATGGATCACAAGAGGAAAAGGGCTGCAGGTCTGATTTGAACCCCAGGCCGCTGTAGGACAGCGTGGGGCGCACGCTCTCACTGGGTGAGCTAGAGGCCTCTCCCTGTTTGGACAGCCAGACAGTTTGAGCTGTAGCTTTGTAGAGACTGCGATTTCCACATATTAAAAACACAAAACTGCTTGCTGTTTCCATTGTGTTGTAATTAAGACATCTACCGAAAAAATAATTTTATTCATTAGCCTGACGGCCGTACTATTTAGTTCAAAAACATCGAAAACACCAACATACGAAAACATAGCAGACCAGACGCAAGCTTTTATTTTGAAAGGTCAAACCTCTCAGACAGCACCAGCTGGAGGACATGAGACAGGGGGTCTCCAGGCTGCAGCCATACCAGACTGAAATATTCTTACAATCCCGGTGATTATATGTGAAATTGTGCAAACGACAGCCTTTTCAAGTCATTTGAGAAGGAAGGAGTGGTAGCGCGCAAACTCCCAAATTGACGCTCATCTCAGAACTGGAGTTTTGGATAATGTTCAGCTTTGGCAGCTTCACCTATGCTAAGATATACAATCACTGAGGAAGCCTAGTGACGAGTCCATAGCAACCAGTTCACGTGTTGGATTTGTTATTGCCAAGTGTGAGTGTGGTCTCAATGGTTTATTGTTTTATTTCATGTGAATACTAGTTTACTAGAAGAGTAACTTAGTATTTGAAGTAATGCAGTAATGCAGGAAGTCTGGATTTAGTTTCCATGCTTATTGTGTTT
Organism: Etheostoma spectabile; assembly: GCF_008692095.1. Lineage (NCBI taxonomy): Eukaryota > Metazoa > Chordata > Actinopteri > Perciformes > Percidae > Etheostoma > Etheostoma spectabile. Next base: position 17,877,321 of record NC_045746.1, on the reverse strand, counting down.
CCA
>NC_045746.1:17876975-17877308 GCF_008692095.1 Etheostoma spectabile | reverse complement strand
ATGTTAGTGAGTAAATCTACTGAAATGGCCACCACAATAGTGGCGTGTGAGGGGAGAGTGGTAAGATGAGACGGCAGAGGTTAGTCATGTACTCTGCATGTCATGTTTGTGAAAAAACAATGGCTATCTTTACATCTTTGCCAAGTGCAAACCAGAACAGAAGGCATCAGTAAATTGTGGGTGAGGGTCATGCCTTTTTTTCCCCAATCATTTATGAGGGTCATAGAAACATTTGACGGTCAAGTCGTTTTTGACTAAAGACTCCAAAAGTCCTCCGGAAGCCCCTTAAATAAAAAAAAAAACAGTCCCTTAGCACCTGAGATCAATTAAGTC
>NC_045746.1:17872908-17876965 GCF_008692095.1 Etheostoma spectabile | reverse complement strand
TTAGTCCTTAGTCCTCAGGGCTCACTTTGCCATTTGACAAGTGAGTCTGTAACGCTGGCTTCATCTTTGTCTGTTAAAGGGATGTATAGGTGTCTGATACATAAATGTTGTGGCTTTAGTCAGAGATGACAGGACATTTACTGCAGAGAAAGGGCTCTGTGGATTTTAAAAGTTAATTTGCATGTTTATATGTTGAAAATAAAAAATACGGGGAGGGAATTCTGCTTTGATTAGTGTGGTTGTGGAAAGGTTTTTATAAAGATGGCAATGCCTCAGTCCAACAGTTTGGACCAACAGTCTAGTTTAAATTGAAATATCTCAACCACTTTTATATATATTGGCATAGAATTTGGTGCAGATATTAATGGTCCTCATGGGATGAATACTATTGACTCTGGTGATCCTCTGACTTTTTCTCCGGCGCCACCAGCAGGTCAAATCTTTTAGTCATCCAGTAAAATGTATACCTGATAGATTGGCACATTTTGTCCAGACATTCAAGGTTCTCAGAGAATGAATCCTAGTGACTTTAGTGATCCGCTGTAGCGCCACCATGATGTTGACATTTATGGTTTTGAGTGAAATGTCTCAACAACTATTGGAAGCATTTATCATTAATTTAGGTTCAGATGTTCATGTCCCCCTCCGGATGATTTGATCAAAATTGTATTTCATCCAATACTTCAGTTTGTGACTAAATACTTCCAATATAAAACATCACCAGTTGGTATATGGGTATAAGTGGCATATATTAAGTAGTTAAAGACAAACTGAAAACGTTTTTTTAAGGCTGATTTTAAGTCTTATTGTCTTTTATTTTGAACGTTTCCACGTTGAAAAATAAGTATTCATTATTCGTGTTGGTTGGACTACACATCTTCTGTGTGCATAATTGGGATTATCTGAACCTCTGTGCATAGTTCTGGATCTCTAATCTGGAGACAAAGCCTTCATTCAGAGAAAAAGAAATGCTGCAACCCGCTCCATCACAAGGCTTAGATCGCAGTTGTAGGAAACATTATAGGGACTGGTGAGAAAAGTGCACAGAGGGATTTAACTTAATCTGACTGCATGAATGAATGATGGTATTAATGGTTGAAGAGAGGGATGGACAGAATGAGCCAGCAGGTTTATTCTCAGTGTGTGTGTCATAATAACATCCAATGTTCCCGACAGCCACAGGAAAATGGAAAATTGTTTATTAGGTTAGCGACTTCTCTTGCACGCTTTTTTACGACGGCAACAATTATTCAGCAAACTAAGGTGCATCAGTGAAGTAATTTATAAATACAACTAGCCTCTAATATTCTCTATAACAGAGAATGAAGGCAGACTTATTTATGCAATGTGTTTCATACAAAAGGACACTTCAAAGATCTCGACATAATGAACAAAAGAAGATGAATTAAAAAAAAGAAAAGTAAATGCAAAGTAAATAAATTAAAAGAGAAAATTGACATTAAGGAGAGAGTTGAGGATGGAAGCATGATATGGATATGGTATCTTCAGATATGGATGTCATGGTCAGTTTAGTACAGTATAGAGCAGTCGTCCAACATAATCTGGGTTCAAGTTCCAACTGCAACTTCTCATCTATCAAAAAAGACTATTTATATATTGTAATTTGTCTTCTTTATTGTATATTTATTGTATATTTTTATGCCTCTGTTTGGGAGCAGACTGTAAACAGCTGACAAGGAAATGAGGCCGAAATAGTTTGCCATTTTGGGAAATAGACTGCTGAGTTTGTTGAGAAGTTGAAGAAGAAGTTGTTGTATGGTAAATATGTAGCTGTATAGCCAGTTAGCTTAGTTCAGCATGAAGACTGAGACTCTCTGAAAGCGAGAGGGAGAACCTTACCAACCACAAACTCACAATCCATCGTAGCTGCTTTGGAAAGCTGCTTTTTTGTGTCTCATTAAATCGTCGTAAACATAGTACTGTCCATTGGTTGTGGGAGGAAAAAATTAATAGAGCATCGTTATATTTTCCTGTGGCAATACTGTGACGATACACGTACGCCAAGTATCAATCTTTTATTATAAATTTGTTTGTCTGCTCGACAAACCTATTTCGCTTCACTAAAACGAATGTGAGATGAACAAACAGAAATTTATCTTTTTAGATAAAATAGATGTTGACAAAGTTTACTTTTGGGGACATAATGTCAATAAATTGCAATATATTGCAGAATATGTTTAATATTGCAATAATATAAGTATAAGTATCATGATAATAACATATTGTAGGGCCTCAGGGGATTCCCACCCTAATCTATATCCTTGATGTTCTACTTCTGGGATTGCTCCGTTGACGTCAGAAAATCGGCCGGATTTGACTCATTTAAGACAGATATCCGTTGCCTTGCGCTTCCTTTGTGCTGAAATTTTAAACTCTGGTGGATTTATGAGGACTTTTGTTAACCATTTCTCAGATCTCTGCAAGGTGAATCTAGACAGGTATATCTGTCCAATCTGAGTTTTCTGTTGCGCGACTAAAACAACTTTTAAACGTACACGCGTTCCACCAAAACAACTTCCTTCCGAGCATTTTTTTGCAGCGGCAACGCTGCTTTTCTCCGTTGCTTATCATCGCCCAAGACGATTGTGATTGGTTTAAAGAAATGCCAACAAACAGAGCACGTTTTCCTCCCATCCGCGAATGCTACGTGACTAGTAGTAGACTCTCCTCCACCGCACTTTGGAGGTCTGGCAGAGAGAAGTTATTCCCACTCCTACTGTCCATCTGGACACTGTCCAACATTTGGACATGTTGCTCCATTAGTATTTTAACTTCACTAAAGTCAGGATCAGGAACTTTATCAATGAAATAATCATCTACTTTTATCTCACTAATGATGTTAACCTCTAATAATATGGAGAACTTGTGCATCACTTTCTTTAAACAGAAACCCATTCATCCAGCTGTTTGTCTCTATGGACAACTGAGTGAACTCTACACCAGCACCAGATCTCAGCAACAGCTGGATGAGCGAGGACACAAACAAGTTGAAATCAGGGAAAATAAAAACCCAGACATATCAAACTTAAAGAGATTAAAGCGCTGATTTGTACTAGTTGTACTGAGCAAACAGTCTGTACTGAAAAATGAAAGCTCTGTGCAGCACAGAAAGGCTTAATGAAGAAAAATGAGGGCCACCCAGTAGATTATCTTTTAAAATGAAGCTGTTCTATGGGTTACAGCCTTTAGGGGTCCAGTGAGTATTTTTAAGTCACAAGTGTTTCCTGCAGTGACATCAAAAGTGAGCCGAGCGGTTCCCAGCAACACTGTGGATGATTTGGACTTTGCCTCCTGCCGATATGCTCTCTCCCTGGCTCTGACTCAAATGTGTCTGGCTAATTATAGCTGCTTGCTACCCAGGGCGGCTTCAGACATCTGGTGTTATGTGCATTTGTTACTCTTCTGACAGGATCCCGCTGAACAAAGTTCACTAAGAGACAACCATTTGTTCTTGTTATTTAATCTTTGGTTACTTTCAATGTATTGCGATGTGAGGGAAAGCTTTGCATCTCTAAGTTAAGTCAACATTTGTCAGTCAATTGTGAGATTGAGTGCTATAAGAATCAACATCAGGTAATTTAGTGGTTGGCTGAAAATCAATAAACATGAGCGGAGCTATTGAGTTGCATTATGGGAGATGTAGTAGCTAGTGTTTTTGGTGTTTGGCCGATACTGGGTGCTTTTAGCTCGTCCATATTGTTAGATGTATTATTGTCTCTTGTGATCCCCCAACTTTATGCAGGTGCAATACTAAATCACTGCAGTACACCTGTAACAATAAAATACCAGTTATTTGCTTGTTCAAACATCTTCAATGTGTTTGTTTTTTGCTTTCATTGTTTTATTTGATAGTATATTTAATATCATGGCATTTTGGGGCTATTGGTCAGACAAAACAAGAAATTTAAAGACATCACCCTGGGCTCTAAAGGACGTTTGCTTTCAATGAACCAATCTTACGATGGCCGACGGGCAAACGCCCTGCAACTTAAGAAAACGCATGTAAATAGACAAAACACAAGCAAATTAAGAAAAC
>NC_045746.1:17863931-17872898 GCF_008692095.1 Etheostoma spectabile | reverse complement strand
ATTTGACAACACATGCGCAGCATTTAGCAAACACACTGCAAATACACACAACACAAAGAAATACACAAACGTGCTGCAAATGCAGAACTGATGCGAAAAGAAAAGCACACAAACCACGGAAACAAATGCAGACAAATGATAAACGCTGCATCCATTTTACATGTAATGGCAATCCATTTAATGGTTGCTGTGATATTTCAGTCTGAACCAAAGCAGTGGACCGACCGACATTGCCACCCTTAGAGCCAAAAGAGAATCAACAGATTAATCAACAATCATTAGTTTTAGTATGGTTTGTAATTGTTGGAAGAAAACTTGGTTCCTGGATCATAAAAGTTTACAAAGGAAAGTATGGAATGTGTTTTGCATTTACATTTACAACATTTAGCTGATGCTTGCAGAAAATTAGAAAGAGTCAAACAGCAGAATAAGCATACATTTTCAGATCAAAAGCAGCATTTTATGCAAACAACTGAAAGAAGGTGAGTGTTTGGTGAGCGCCTACTGGGTAAAGACTAAAAAAAGAAAGAAAATGTGCAAAAAACAAAAGCTCCAAGCCAAAAGGTGAAAAATACCAAAAGTAAAATAATTAGTTTTTGTTGTTCCCACTGTGCAAATAAAGCTTGAAACCGAGGAAAAGGGTGATGTTGTGTGTACAGTTCAGCTCAGACTAGCAGAAGGATCCTGTTGCATTTGGGCTACAGATAATAGAATTAAAGACATATCCCTGCAGTCTTGTACCTCTTTTCTCAATGAGAGCCGTAATCACTGAGCCTGCTGACGTGGAAACCTGCCAGAAGATCAGAGTTAGTGAGCGAGCTGCACTGTGATGGTCTCATTGATTGACAGCTGTCAGCTGATTAATCCGGGGTGGAAAATTCCACCCGTGTTTCCACAAAGCAGTTTTAAATATAACTTGTAGAAGCCTACAATCAGCGGCATGGGGTCAAACACTCAGCATGAAACACCTAAATATAATCAATTCATTTCATCATTTCATTTACTGTAGCTCATGACAGACGGTTATTTTTACCGCCAGTAAGCCAAAAAGCAATGCTGCCAATTAGAATGCAATCATGATTTTATTAGATTACATAATATTGTACTTTAAATATATCATAATTGTAAATTAGTTCAGGCATGACTTAAATATTTCAGGTCCTCATAGTAAAGTTTTGGAGGATTATTTCCTTTTTAAAGCGTCCAAAACCTTCCAGTAATGTGGCTAAAAATCCATCTGTTTGTGCTGGTGGGCTCTTGTTAATGAGTTTATCTGAACAAAGGTATCAGTAGGAGGCGTCTCCTGAAAACACATTGCCATGGTTATTGGTTATTTTGCAAATTCTGTTGGGAAGCACTTTGCCAAGTCTGCTCTTGAAAGGTGCTAGATAAATAAATGTATTATTATTTTGAGTTGTTCACCTGGCCTCGGTCTCGCGCTGCTTTTGCCCTTTTGGTTAGAAGTCTAGAATAACCTGCACCTTTACCTAACAGGTTAACAGGATGGACTTAGTGACGAAAACAGAGGGAGCCACTTAGAATTGGTATTTCTTGCCATGCGAAGCCAGCAGTATCTTCTGCAGTACATTTACAGTAAGAAGTACTCTTCTTTTTCTTTTTCTTTTTTGGCACAGAGAAAAAAACTGTTAATCGGATAAAGTCACTGATGCATTCAGACGTGGGGAACTGTGGAGGGCTGGTGAAAACATCCTCTCTCCTCCCTACAACAGCCCTTAAAACGTGTGTAAAAGGATTAAATCCATCAGAGGAAAAAAAAATCTCTGTTGCCATTAGCCACTGCTAATTGATTTTCCCGAGTGGAGTCCCTGTGTAGATCAGAGAAATCTCCCTGCATGGGCAACAACAAACCCAGAATAGCTTGACCTCTAGTAGGTGACGCAGTGACAACTGTGGCTTCGATTTGAGCAACACCACCCACAGGTAGGCTGAGAAACAAACCACTAATTAGGAGTGGCAGTGGCAGATCAGCATGTTCTGTCCCCGACCTCCTACCTCTAACCTGGCCTGTTGTCAAGCTGCTTGTGCTCAGCCCCCTGTCTCCGTCTGCCTCCTCACATCTACTTTACAATTACTGCCTGTCTGATGGAGTGGTAATCACTGCAGCAGCAATCAAATGAGGCTGCAGATCCGCTCCTGTGTTTCTGCTGCAATATCTGCCAGGCTGCTGCTGCTCTGATGAGGGGCATGAGATCAAAACAGGATTTTAAATTGTGTTTCAAGGGCTTCATCTACCACCACTGGAAAGGCTCAAGGCCTCTCCAGGCTATCAAGCAGTTTGGAGACCTTTGCATGGCTGTTATTAATGGTGGTATTTACACAAGTAAAAGTATTATCAGTGTTGTATAATTATTTTTGATGCATTAACATGTTAATAGTAGTTAAGTGTTCATATGATGCTTTTTGCCTTTTTCCCTTTCCTTTACTGTGTTAAATATCTTTTTTGTGCTTGTAATCGGTTTACAAAGTAATAAAGCCCAAAGTCCGCCCCAAAGGAACTTACCATCTCCAACACAAAACACTGTTCGCAAACCGCTCCAAACAGCTTTTACTTCTGTGATGAACGTGTGTCACTTTGTAACACGTGTTATAATGCTCGCCTAGCTGCTAGAGTGGCACATCCTCAAACCCAGCTTCTGACTGGCTAGCAGTTCTGTTGCTAAAAGAAAGATCTCAACACACAGGGTGAAAGGAGCTGCAGCAATGTACAGTACAACAAAATATGGTGTTTGTGGAAAATTAAACCACATAAACCGATTCTTATATAACCTCTAAATACAATTAGGAACCTGAAAATGATTAAAATATGAGCACTTTAATGCTACAGTTGGTTGGGTTGAGGGGGATCTAATTTTTAATGCTTTATATACTTTGATTAAATCCATAACACAGCATCATATCTTATTAATTGATCATGTTTATGTTTGTAAAATCTCAATCGGAAAAGTAACTAAAGATCTCAAATAAATGTAGCAGAGTAGAAAAATAAAGGAGCATAAAATAAGAATATTTACCACTGAAAAAAATATGTCAAATGAAGAAATAGGTTTGATGGAGCCATTCAGCAATGTTTTTACATGATGATGTAGAATGGATTCAGTTCAAGTGGAGGAGTGTTTTTCATCGTTAGCAGAGATGCCACATTATTTTCATGTAGATTTTCCACATGCTCTGACAGTCACTCTCCTGTCAGTATCACCATGTTCCCTGCATGTAACGCAACGAAAACCAATACATCTAAAAACCACTGACTGAAACGTTAAGCTCTCAAAGTGGAAAAACAAACAAACATGACATCTAACACTCAGTGCACGTACTTGATGTGTCCCTGGAATTTTTATGGGCTTGTATTTCACAAGACAAATTGGAATCGCAATAAAAATGTAACAACAAAACAATCATCACCTCCCATATAGGGGGAGAAATCTGTCGGCCCATCACTGCCAAACATGTCTGTGTAGCCTACAATGTAACTTCGGCTGCTGATCTAAAAATACTCATCACTAATGCTATTACTTTACCTTTTGAAATACCTTTTATGTGCAATGTGTTCTTGCTCAAGAACAAAACATGTCCATCTATTTACTCATTCATTCGATCATGTACTGTAAGTACTGTAAATATTTTTGCCAGCACTGTTAGTTGTGAAATCCAAACACAGTGAGGCATCCTGTTGAGTAATGCTACTCAGGACACAAAGACGCTAAGATAAGAATTTATTTTATCCATCCTGACTCCTAAAAAAAAGGACATTAGTTGATGTTAGTATTCACTGGTGATGTGTATTTCCCAGAGCTCATAGACAGATAAGATGCTGAGATGTGAGCTTGAGTGAGCGTATTTGCAAAGTAATGAAGCCAGGACGCTGTGTCATGTAATAAGGCTATTAGAGAAGGATATGGCGTCCTTAAATAACCTGGGTTTAATCCTTTCATGGTGCCACTGAGTGTAAAAGAGACATGAAAGGTTGCTTAGGGTGGTGGAAGAGTGTATTGGTTCGAGTGAAATGGTGGAACACAGGAGGAGGAGGAGGGGGTGGAGGAGGGGGTGGAGGAGAGGGTGGAGGAGAGGGTGGAGGAGAGGTGGGAGACAGCCAAAAGCTGAGTCAGAGTCACAGAGAGAACATCCTGCATGTGTCGAGAGATGTGCAGCGTTAAGAGGCTGACTCAGTCTGCACGCCGGGAAAATAACGTACTGGAAAACTTGTTGGTGTATGATCCGTCTCCTGAATTACAACTGCACGTTCACAGGCTGCACACTCTGTTCAAGTGTCCCTCTGTACTGCAACTGTTTTTCTTAGTGATTGTAATTCAAAGTCGTTTCCAGTTGTGGAAGAAGTATTCAGATCCTTTACTTAAGTTAAAATAGAAATACTGCCCTGAAAAAAAGTTTTTACATATCACTTCATTGCAACCTCACTTTGTATTGCAACTATATGTAAGTGTCAAATAAATGTGGTGGAGTAAAAAGTACAATATTTGCCTCTGAGATGTAGTGTAGTAGAAGAATGAAATAGTTCAAGTATCTTAAAATTGTAATTAGCATGGTGGCAGTTTGGAGACCTTTGCACCGCTGTTAGTGGTGGAAAAGGTGTTTGAATAATTTACGCAAAAGTAGCAATACCACAAGTAAAGGTTCTGTATTCAAGATTTTACTTGAAAGTATATAAATAAATAGTAGTTGCATCAAAATATATTGAAAGAAAAAGTTCTCATTATGCATAACGGCCCATTTCAGAATAATATAAAGTAGTGGAGTAGAAGTATATAAAGAAGTATACATTGGAAATACTCAAAGTACAGTTACCTCAAAATCCTGTTCAAGTACAGAACTTAGTTACATTCTACCACTGATTTGCTAACAGTGGCAGATAAAACTAAATACTGAAAAGAGAAGGATCATAACGACATTATGGCACCACGCTGCCTTTTCCTCAACCACGTGGGAATTATGAGTAATGAGGATTTCTCCTCATTTTGTCGAGCAGGGATCAGGTGAAAAGGATTATGGGCTCATTAAACCCCTAAAATCTGAATCAAACCTCAATTATCTTCAAACTGCAAACCTTACAAGGCCTCTCAGGTCACTTTGTGGTTTCATAAGAATAAGAAAGGCCGGGAGCTCTAGAACCAGCTGCACCTCAGCTCTCCCTGTGTTTGGGTCAGTGATGTAGAATCCAGATGAGACCGCATTGTGGGTCGTCGTCAGAGTGCCCCAGCAACACAAACCTAAACAGACGGGGCCCTGCCACATGACATTAAAGTCAGAAAGGCAGAGCTTGCACACCGTTAGATTAGTAGCAGACTGTATGAAATAGATTAGAATAAGTTGTTTTGTAGTGTTTAAGGGGCTGGTGCAAATTTTCTTACCAGATTTTGAAACCAATCTGCCACCTGAATAGATTTTTTAAAACAGACAAATACATATTCTAATGAAATTCTGCACAAACACTTATTATATGCATGTTTGATGATTCTCTACTTGTATCATGTGACATCTACCAAACAAAAATATCAAACATGAACAAGTTACAGCTTCTCACGTGTAAGTAGTTGTTGCTTTTCCCTGGTTTCTACATTCAAGACAGTTTTATTTATATAGCCCAATATCACAAATCACAAATTCTGCAGATATACAATATGCAGGATATGGACCCAGAAGGTTGATGAGCAAATTCAGGTGTTGCCAAACGGACTTGAGCCACACAGCCTTCTCTCCACTATGGAGACCATGAAATAGATTGTAAATGTAATATTTTTGGACAAATAAAAGCTATTTGAATCATCATTCTTGAGGTCTGGGAACTTGTGATTGGCATTTTCTCACACATTTTATAGACTAAAATGTTAATTGACAATGACAAAAACTATAATTTTCAGCGTTATTACCTATTACCGACAGCAGTCTCTCGGAGAGGCTGATTCAACAAATTCACACAAAGGCATTATTCACATGCCGACTCAGTGTGCTCTAATGCCGCTTACATAACTCTCCCCTAAATCTAGAAGTGAAATTACCAACTGTTGCACACACTGCATGTACCGTATATGGTGCGGCACTTAAACAAATGTGAGAGATAAACACACAACAGCTGGTATAAAAGTATATTACGTGACCGCTGAGAAAAGGCTCTTGCTGGAGTTGTTGTGTGTGAATCTCTCAGCTGGTGGTGATCCTCAGAGAGCTTCACCTTGATACAAAGCACCGACGACATTTGGAGCAGCGTTCTCAGCACTCTCTGCTCACTAAAACGCCTTTAGCTAGATTACAGATCTGGTTTGGTAATGTGGAGTGGTGCCTGGGATCGAGCCAGTCCTCTGATGTTTGATTCAGCAGTCTAGCCTCACTGTCGCACTTAAGCAACACCTCTACTTGTCATATTTTTATTTCAAATTCAACACTTACTGTATGTATGCAGCCATTTGCTCGTTTGTTTATGTAAAAAAATGAATTAGTGCAGCTTTAATTTGGTTGGCAACAACATATTCAATTTAAAAATACTGAATTAGTTTTAATTGCAATGTAACCTGACAAAATGAAATGAAATGAGAATATGTGATTGTTAAATGATTTAAGCTTGGCCTGATCAGTACTGTTGTTGTTGTTGTTGTTGTTGGTATTGTATAAGAAGAAGGGACATGGTGAAAATAGGATTATTCAAAGAGATCGAATTATGATACTGTTTGGTGGAGACTTCAGAGACGGGGCCTAAAAGATATATCTCCCTTTTCTTGTAGGCTAGTTTCCACAGAGCAGTGATGCTGAAGCCTTTTGATGGAAACACTGTTGTTTTTATAAAATACAATAACTTTCTTGAGTCTCCCAGTCATGCAGAAACAAGAGGAGCAGCTAAAACAGCTCATGTTTGTGTCAAAACACAAATTCAGATTGTCCGTTTCTGGTTTCTTTATCAGTATGCAAACCACGTGAGCTGGGCGAGTGGTCGGCGTCACTGCAGGCGAACAAAGCTGAAATTCATCCTGGACGTCTGCTGATGGGTCAGGCCACACCAGACAGCCGAGCAGAAGTCCGCTCCTCTATGGCTTGTATTGTTGTCGGGCAACGCGGTCTGATTCATCGTCCTCCTCGTGGACGCTCCTGAGCTGCCAACACCCACCAGCAGCGGCTGTTCACTGGGTTATGAAAGCCCTCCTACATAGAAATGGTCTCTGTCGATGGCTAAAAACCTGTTTCCATATCACTTTATATACATTGTTTGGATGGTGTCATCCTAAAATCCTGTATAACCAATTAAGTCCAATGTTGCTACATTTTATTTTCACAAGTAAACATGTTATAAATGAGCTGTTACGTGCCAAACCTTCATGTCATCAGTCTACGTGGGAAAGGAGAAGTGATATTGAAACCACGAGATCATAATATCAGGAATTTGCATTCTGTATCTTATTTTGGACTACATGGAGAAGATTTGTTTTTCCATTTGCTATCATTATAACATGTCCAGTATAGACTATGAAGAAGTGAGTCCGTCTTGTTTTTTTGCTTAGTTTGTTTTGGATATATTTACTCTATTAGTTTATTTCTTTATCTTTTTTAAGCCCTTTTTATAAATGTAGTTCTCGTGATTCCACTCAGCTCATATTTACTAATCTACACATTCTTTTATTAGGGATGGACGATATGGAGAAAATCAGATATCACGATATTATTGACCTAATACCTCATAGTCGATATTGCGACAATATAGTGTTGACAATTGGTACTTAAATAAAATATCATCACAATGAGATTTGAGATAAATATTAATCAGTAATGTGGATAAAATGACTAAGCGTTAAAAGGAAAATAGAACAGCTCAGTCTGGTAAGTTCAAAAATGACACTTTACTGTAATGCATCATTTAAAAACAGGAAAAGACAAAACTTTAGCCATATTACGATATCCAAAATCTAAGATGATATCTAGTCTCATATCATGATAGCGATATAATATCGACATAATATCGATATAGACCTATTGCCCAGGCAACCCTGTCCTGCATGTAGGCCTAATCACCAACCTTGTTGTGTTGTGTCTTTTGCTCCTTTCTTTTCTTTTTCCTCTTTCGTCTGTGAAGTTAAACTTCTGTTTTGAAAAGTGAAGTTAAGTGTTAATACCACGTTTATGAACCTTTTATTGTTGCAATTACATATTTTTTTTTAATTTAAATTAAATTTAAATTTATTTAGTGACACGGCCACTGCCCATTCTGTTATTGAAGGACTTTTACTCTCTCAATAAGCCATGATAGATATTTTTAGAGCGTGTACGTCACATTCAGTGGAAACACCCATAGACAGTTAAAGCCGCCATGTTTGGCATTCTACTGCCCCCTGCTGGGAGACCCGTGCATCGTTTGGAAGAAGAAGGAAGCCCCGTGCATTAACTTATATACGTCACATCCGGGAAGAAAGTTCAGTCGAACGCAGAGCAGATAAACGGAGAGGTACGTTCAGTTAATCCGCTTCCATCCTAATTACTTTACAAAATGTGTAAAGTGTCTGACTTCGGGAAATGTAGATAGAAGCCAAAGGTTGTGATAAAATGGTGATTTTTATTTTAGGAAATGTTAAAACGGTTAGTCGGTGAAATGCGAGCGACGCGCTTCAGCTACTTAGCTGTATCACACGCTTGTTAGTTTTAACAGCCGTTATGTATTTAGTGTTTATAGACTAAAGACTTGTATGTAACGTCCAGAATCAAGAGGTTAAAGTAAAACTGATTTTTATTTTTTCTCCCACATTGGCAGCAGTACTGTGTCAGCCAGCCCGAGTGAATGGATGGGATTGGGTTGTTTAGCTAACGGTACACAGCAAACAACAATGTTCACTAAAACAACAAACCCTTTTTCAGTTCTAAACTTCAGAGAGACATTTCTGTATAGTGTTGACTGTGCAGACCTTTCCAGCGAGGCCGAGCCTGCAGTGGTCGTGTCCTTTCCTGTAGTGT
>NC_045746.1:17863177-17863911 GCF_008692095.1 Etheostoma spectabile | reverse complement strand
TTTGAGGCCCTGCTGTGTGACTCTTCACGGCAGGGTTATAGGTAAACCTCAGACAAACCGTGTACAAACCTCCATTTATCATTTAGAATGAAATGGTATTGGAGCTTTCCCTAATTATGTGTACTGTCTTCTCATTTATGTTCACTGAAAAGGGAAATTCCTTGCGCCAACAAGGAGACCATGTGGCATGAAGGAACCTCAGATTTCACTGCTTAACTGTCTCTAGTTACAACTTTGTCAGGGCAAAAATAATTAAAATATCCAGAAGACATTCTTTTGATATTGACATGTTTAACTACCTGTTTTTTTTTATCATGTCTCATGTGGTCTACTTGAATATTGATTAAGAAGTCAAAATGTAACTATCAGTATTTTAATACGTCAGTCCAAGCCATTGTGTATATGGCATATTTATAAGTATGAAATATGCACAATTTGTACATGTAATAAGTTTCATGACTAGTGACCATTTATTTTGTGTTTATAGACCAAAGACTTGCGTGTAACGTCCAGCATCAAGATGTTAAGGTAAAACATTTTTATTTTTTCTCCCTCATTGGCGTAATATGTCTGCCAGCCCGTGTGAATGCATGGGTTGTTTAACGTTACACAAGAAGAACATGCAAACCCTTTTTCAGTTCTAAACTTCAGAGAGACATTTCTGTATAGTGTTGATTGTGCAGACCTTTCCAGCGAGGCCGAGCCTGCAGTGGTCGTGTCCTTTCCTGTAGTGT
>NC_045746.1:17861192-17863155 GCF_008692095.1 Etheostoma spectabile | reverse complement strand
TAGAGAGAGATGAGGTGTGTTTGAGGCCCTGCTGTGTGACTCTTCACGGCAGGGTTATAGGTAAACCTCAGACAAACTAAGGTGTTTGTTTTAAAGCATAAATTTCTCCGTTCTTTTTTGAAATTCCTTGAACCAACAAGGAGATCATGAGCCAAGGAAGGGATGACTATGCAGACCAAAGACCAAATCCGCAGATTTCACTGCCTGTAGTTGCATCTGTCTCTAGTAAAAAATAAATACACTACCTGTTTTTATCATTGAAACCGGTCTTGTGTGAGGGATAGTCCCACCTAAACATCCTTTCTCAGCTGGTCAGCGCTGATGCAGTAAAATACTGATTACAGTAATCAAGATCATTTGACTGTGTCAGTGCAACATGAGGATATTTTATAACTTGTGAAATACACACAATGCATCATTTAAGAGTGGCAAGACATGTCTAATGTTTATTGGATAAACTAGCTTTTTCCCCTGCTTTTACACAAATCTCAACATGAAAAACAACAGACTGCTTTATACTATTGACACAGACAACATTGTGCATCGTGTTTCACTTAAGTGTCTTACATAAGCTATTGAAGTCTCATTTCTTCAAAGCCCTTACAGTAAAATCTTTTTTCCCAGGCCTGCAGAGATGAAGCCGATCCTTGCCCTGCTCAGACCTCCTGACTGACATCTGGTGCTCAAGTACGACTGAGCTGAAAAGCAAGGTTAGTTCTTATTTTAAAGAGCCGATGTGGCCTGAAAGTAGCTGTTTTGTTATGATTGTGTACTTGCAATAGCCGCTACATTGCCTTTGACCAGTCCGCTATATTTAAACATTGATCGTGAAGGCGTGTGCAGACCTCTCCAGCGAGGCCTAGCCTGCCGTGGCTCTGTTCTTTCCTGTAGTGTCTGCTAGAGAGATGTGAGGCTGTTTGAGGCCCTGCTGTGACTCTACGCGGCGGGGTTATAGGTAAACCTCCAACAGTGTCCTCTTACGTTTCAAGCCAGACGACATTCTTTGGTGTACTGCTTCATTTTTTTCCCTGTTACCTTAAATGAAAACACCTTTTTTGCATCACAGGAGTGGAAGACTCAGCGCTGTGTTCGGAGGCGTTCGGCTGCTGAGTGCCAAAGTTGGTCAACTGGTATGTTTACCTGGACTTTTCTGGGTTTTTTTTACTAGTAAATGTGACAATCATACAACATTAATATGCTTTCAGGATCCTGTTTCTTTTGTCACACAAGTGATTAACTCAACTCTTTAGATTTTTGGTTTCTTATTTGCTCCAATGCTGCTGTACTAGGATATGGTCTACTACTCACCTCCCTTTGTATACTCCGTCAAGATAATTATCATAAATATTCATTAGGTGTTTTATAAATAAAGCATCTGAAAAATACTGTTTTTATTCAAAGCTTCCAGTTGGCCTTAAAGAGTTTACCAGTAACCATGTGGCTCGATGATGGGGCTCCTCATTGAAAGTGCCAACTTTAGGGTTTTCACCAAGATGACAAGACTTTGACACAGGTAAAGATACGGTATTCATCCATGTAAGTCTGGTGGGTCTCTTTGTTTTACAATAAAGGATTTATTATATTCTCTTTATTTGCAGATTTTGTCAGAGATGAACCAATTCATCTGCTGAAAGCAACAAAGGTCACATTTTGCACATCCCCAGTAAAGTTCTGTAATAAGCAAGAGGAAAGAATATTTTGTGTCAAGAGTGTTAAGATTTATGTCGGTGGTAAAATCATAAATAATGTACAAGGTGTTGACGAGAAACTCTGAAATAAACATTCTAAACACATCTGCTGTAGTTGTAACTTGATTGTCTGTCGGAAATAACGATTTTGTAGTTGGTGAAGAAAACACTAGTTTGGACCGGGTGTCTGTCATTTTCCGCTTTCTTTGTGTTGGTATTTTAAACTCTGGTGGATTCATGAGGACTACGGTTACCTGGTCCTCAGATCTCTGCAG
>NC_045746.1:17851184-17861182 GCF_008692095.1 Etheostoma spectabile | reverse complement strand
CAGACAGCTAGCTAGACTATCTGTCCAGTCTGAGTTGTCTGTTGACGACTAAAACAACTTTTGAGCGTACATGTTCCACCAAAACTAGTTCCTTTGGCTATTCTTCAATGGCACCCGGTGCCTAGCACGGCCCAAGATGATTGATTGGTTTAAAATGCCAATAATCCAGAGCACGTTTTTCTCCCATCCTGTAATGCTGTGTGGACTAGAGTAAGTAACCTACAATTTAGGGCCAGTCATTTCAAAAAATATAAAGGGTTTTAAAATCTGGGGGGCTGCTTATGAGTGAAATATTGACCTACAACTTGTTTTTATTCTGTTTAATAACAGTAAGTTCAACTGAGAACTACTTTACTGATATTGATCATGAGAGATTTACAACTGAATGAAATAATAATCCATGGACTGGGGTAGTGCGCTAACACTAGGTAACAAAAGCCCTAAGGACTGCTTCCAATGCTTTGATGTAAACAACAACACAGCTGTACATTCTACCTAATTCTATATATTTGGACTTAGACTTCTCTTTATTGATCCTTTTGGGATGACTCCCGCGAGGAAATTGAAAATTCCAGCAGCAGTTTTAGCAAGAAAAAAGAAATTAAAAAAATAGATAAAAAAAGACAGTATAAAGACAACAAAATAACAATAATGATAACAATAAGAACATTTGACACTGTCAATTCATTTAACTGTTTAATACTGAGTTTGCAGTGGTGGTGTACTGGATTATATTGAAATGTGTTTAATACCCCCCCCCCCCCCCCCCCCCCCCCCCCCCACCATGTTTGTCACTGAGGTAGAAAAAACAGAAACACCTCTTTGTAAATGTCTTTGTTGCATTCAAATTAAGTCAACATTTTTCACGTTCATTTCATAAACAGTGCAGCTCCATTCACTTAATATATGTATTTAAACTCATTTAATTTTTTTAATTGAAGGACTTTTGTTGAATTGGCTAAAGCCAAAACTTTAAGTTCTACTTTTATGCACCATGACACCATGATGTGAAAACCTACTTGGCTATAAACCTGATTCGGATTAGATTTGACTAGGGCTGAAACTAACGGGAATTTTCATTGTCGAATAATCCATCAATCGTTTCAATTTTCTCGATCAATTGTTTACCAAAGCTGAAGATGATATACTCAAATGTCTTTTTTTTTTTTTCCCCACAAAGCAAAATATACCCTGAAGAAACTAGAAAATGTTCACATTTCATGAGCTGGAATCACAGAATCTTTTTTTTTTTCCAGGCGACCCAGACCTGTCAAATCTGGACCAAATTATCTCAGAGAGGCTAAAGATTCTTAAAAACACAGTCTGAGATTTGTGATAACTTTATTCTAGTTGTGAAAATGCTATAAAGGGAGATTTCCCTGTTTTTCTGTTTTTATACATGTAGACCACATCTTTAGCCTCTCTCGGATAATTAGATAGATATAGTGGTTTTGGATCTGGGCTTGGTGCAATGTGGTCTACAAATAACAAAAACCCAGTAAAATCTCCCTTTATTGCATTTTCACAAATAGAATAAAGTTTTCACAAATGTTGAACTGTGTTTTTAAGACTAATTTAGTCCTGATTTGACAAGTCTTGTGTAGTGGTTTTGGATCTGAACCTGTTCTAATCTGATCTACCAGTTTCCCTTAACTTCCCAATCCAAAGCTGCGAACCTGTGAATGCTAACCAGACTGTTAATAATTAATATCAACAGTCCATGGTGCTAACCAAGGGTGGCTTTCATGCAAGTGAGCCAGGAGTGAGCTCTCTTAGTTCGCAAAGACAGGTGACATCTAGCTTACATAAACATACAATTAGGGGATAAAACCTCTTGATACTGATTTAATTTGACCCCTGTAGAGTTTTCTTTATGCATGTTAATCTTTGCATTAAGGGGATGGATACATTGGTTGTGATGTATTGAGTATAAAGATAGCCCAGTTATTATATTGAGTTAAATTTAGTTTTCCTGACTGGATAAACATGTCGAGAATGAATTGTACTTTATTGTGAACTCTGTGATGTGTAAACCTGGAGCGGAAATGACGACATTACTTTCGGTTTCATCCGCGCTGATGAAGTAGAGTCATGAAGTCAAGAGAAAGGAGCTTTTAAGTAAGTTACCAATGTTGATTCCGTTTGCATGTGTTGCAGTGTGTACGCCTGTAATGGAAATATCATCGAGAGAACTAATAAGTCGATACTAGGGTGACCACCCGTCCCGCGTAGCGCGTGCGCGCACAGCGTTTGAAGCCCAATTTACGCGTCCCGCAAATTGAGACCGTGTCACGCACAGTCAACGCTTGCTCAAAAAAAAAAAGTTGGTCGCTCTATATCTTGGAGCCCAGGCAGCCAAACGAACATTAGGCTCGTTGGACATGAACGGCGCCTGTAAAGTAAACGAGCAGGCGGCAGCAGCACGGGGGGGTGGTGGTGGTGGGGGGGGGGGGTGACACTAAAAGCTGCGGTAAAGTCAGGCAGTTTCCAGCCGATTCCAGAACAGGAAGGGACTTTAACACTGTGGTGCACATATCAGCTGGAACAGTCTCTAGTTTTAATTGTAGATCTCAGAATGCTCTACATGAGATCTGATGCTGATTTTAATTAACAACAGACTGGAGATGATCAGTGATCTGAACGGATTTAGTCTCTCTGACTTCTAAACCACTATCAGCCATGTACAGATATGACTTTAATCAGCCAATAGTTAAAATCCCTCCGATTCGTTGTCATGACAGCGCGGCACGTGCATACCAGACACTGGGAAGGGACTTTTAGGAATGGGCTTTCCAATTCAAAAACTGGAGAAAGAGCCAGTCTGAGCATCTGAGCCCCCCCCCCCCCCCATCAGTTAAAAAGAGAAGTGGGTACAAGGAAGCTGGGAGAATTCTTTTGTTTAAACTGTTCCTGTGGTGTTGAGCAACTACAATTCCTGTTAGTCCTATAATTTTATATTATAATGTATTTAATGAATAAATTGTAATGAAAATGAAATTAAATAGCTAAAGTAAATCGAAGTGGAAGTGCATCTGTCAATTATATTAAATTGTATGAGATTTCAAAATATTAATCTTTATTTAGAAAAAATACACATTGGTTCTATTCTGACTTACATCAGCAGTTACACATGTTCAGGGGCATAGGGCGTTATTAATATACCATGTAGGTGCTAGAAATGGTAAACCAGTATTAGTGAGTCTGCCCGTGGGGGGCACCGCTTCGCCAGGCAGTGTCCCACATTGTCCCTCAAAACATACCACTTGTCCCCCCTTGGGCTTATTAGCAGGTGGTCACCCTAGTCGATACATGAGGAAACTCGGGGTTTCTAAATAGTTTGGGGGATATTTCCAGTCAGAAAACCCAGTAGCTTTGCAAAGAACGTGTTTCTTACCTGTACTGCTGTAGGTAGGCCTGCTTATATCCTCGCAGTTACTGGTTTCATGGGCAATAATCTTAATATACACAAGTTTAATTTACCTGGAAGATAATTAGTTTCACTTTCGATGAAACGTCCTGGACTTTAACGTTCATGTAGCTTGAGATATTGTAGTGCAGCCTTGAGCTGAACACCCTGGACCATCCATGACACGAGTCTACCTCTGCTGTCTCAGTGTCTCCCACGCCGACGGGACGATGGAGAAAAGGGGAAGCATGATTGAGGTTTCTGGGGTGCCAGATGTTTTACCAGCTGACAGGACAGCTGATAAACTGCAGATTTATTTCCTCACAGCCAAACATGGAGGGGGAGAGGTGCTGAAGGTGCTGTACCCCTGTTATCTGCCGGGACAGGCTTTCATCACGTTTGAGGAGCCAGAGGGTAAGTCATGGGGAGCCGCAACACACGTTTTAAACATGATGGAGGTGATGGGAAGTCATTAAAAAAATAAGATATTAATGTAGAATAGTAGAAAACCAGGGGGAAAAGCTAATTTATCCAATTAAACATGGGACATGTCTTGCTTTTTTACTTCTTGCTTTTTTATTTAATAGCTGTTGATCCCACTTTTTATAATTATTAACTACTTGGTGGCCTTTATCGCCCTCTACTGACCGTCATTAGGAGTTGCAGTACTGCCAATAGAGGGACATTATGTTATACATTATCTATTAGTTGTTTGGTCTATAAAATGTCAGTAAATGGTAAAAATGTTGAGTATTTCAAAAATCCCAAGATAACTTGCTCAAATGTCTTGTTTTGTCCACAACGCTAAGATATTGAGTTTACTGTTAATGAAGTAAATTTACTAGAAAATATTCACATTTAGAAACTGGAATCAGAATTTTTTTTTTAACCGATTAATCGGTTATCAAAGTAGTTGGAGATTAATTTAATAGCTGACAACGAATTGATTAATCCTTGCAACTATATATATATCTATAGATATAGATATAGTAGCTGTCTTCAGTGCAGTTTCACCACACTGATCTATAATTATAAAATGTCTCTGAGACGAATGAAGTCACAAGGCACTTGTTATTTCTTCCTGTATGACATCCCTGGTTAACATCCATCAGTCTTTGAATCAAGTAAAATCCAATCTTTCTTTCCACAGTTGCTGCTCGAGTCGTGCGAAAGGACTCCCATGTGTTAGAGGTGAATGGTCAAAAATATCGTCTAACAGTGAAAGCACCTGAGCATCTTGAGGTAACTGAACATTGCCAGTACATTTATAGTTTATCCCTCCTGATGTTAGGTCAGATTAATAATTTACCTCATTTCTTTGTCATCCTGTTGAGGTGTTTTCTTCACCTCTTATTCTCAGATGGATTTACCAGTGGAGGCAACAGTACATTTGAATATTTTCCACAATAAGGCAAAGGTACGAGAAATCCTCAGGTCAAATGGCTTTGCGGTGACAGAGCTGAGCAGCAATCAGGTGCGTGTCAAGGGGTCGTTTCTGAAACTTAAGACTGTGAAGGCGTCTTTGGAGCAGCTTCAACAATCACAAACTAAGACAGGCAGCACGCCAGTCCCAAGAGCTTCCTCTGGAGCTATTTCCAAATGCCACACCGGCAACAGCTCAGTGACACATGGTAACAGAAGCCAGTTAGGATCCCGAGAAATGCCTCCGCAGGCTTCTCCATCTTCACCCACCACCTCCTCATCCTGGGAATCTGGCTCTCCCAAAAAACACCCAACCTCTCCAGAGTACAGATCCTCGTTTTCTCCAAGGCCAGACCAACGTGGCTCATTCAGAAGGGAGTCCTTTGTTGTTGATGCAGATGTGTTTAGGTATGCAGACCGGATCAGGAAAAAAGACATTGAAGGCATCGTAAACAGCCACAATGTTACAATGGAAGTGCTTGAAGTTGGTGATAGCTTCAAGATCACTTTACTGGGCAAAAGCGTGGGAATAGCTGTTGGTAAACTACAGAGCCTCCTGTATGAGCTCAACAAATCACTGCGCACACAGGAAGTTCCTCTGAAGGACGTGGTTCGCGAAGGCTTGGCTCTTTTAGAAAGAATTCACAAAGACAAAAACATTTACAATTTAGTGCTTGTTTGTCAGTTTAATGACAAACTTCACCTGATAGGCCCGTCTGGCGAGAGCTACGAGTTAAAACGGAGGCTGATGGGTGACCAGTCAGGACGTACAGGCAGGACACCCTCCAGGAGGAGGAGCAGCTCGCTTCCACCAATCAGAAACAAGAACACAGATAGAGATAGCGGTGCCACCGCTTATCCATCTCCTGTTGTAGCTGCAGGTTACTCTCCGTTGAAGTACCGGGATGATAAACGGGGAGGTGCTGAGCCGGAGCGGGGAGCCACTGCTAGTTTTGGTCCAGGTGGAGCTTTGAGGGGAAGAAGCAACTCTGAGTCCCGCGGAAAACCCCGGGCAGAAAGCAGAAATGTGCAAGAGGTAGTAACCAAACCTCCTAAATCACCCAAGAAAGCCTTAATGCAAATTATACCAGAAGGTATAAAGAAAAAATTCAAATCTATGGGAAAATAAAAAACATAACTGACATATTATCGGTTATGTTCATGAAGGTAGACAGACTGGGACAATCTAAAACGCTTAATGTGAAAACGCTTAACAGGGTTTAATGGACCTAAACAACAATCAGTGATCACCAAATTTCTCTAATATTGCTCCTCATAACCCTTGAAAGCTGTCAAAAATTCAAACACAAAGTCCAATTATTATGGACGTTATCTGACGTTAAGAATTGTATTCATTGACGCCTGTAGGAAACAGCTTAACATACCTAAACCACGATCAGTGATCACTAAATTTATCTCTCATTTTGCTCCTCATAACCACTGGAAACTGTCAAAAAATCGAAAGTTAATTTGTTACATTGTGACATTAAGCATTTTTGTTTCATTAGAACCTATTGTAAGTATGCACTGAAACAGTTTTTTTTTTAATTCTTAGTAATGTTTTCTGTACCATGTCATATGTGTTATTTGTATAATTGAATTACAGATTTGAGTATGCATTGGCATGGTGTTGTAGAGTATAGCCTGATTGATACTGGATTTATCGGACCAATGGCATTACCAAAATTTGAGCTCTAAAGTAAAAAGTTTGACATTTTTGGGAATTAGGCTACAGTTTAATGCTTTCCTGCCTATAGTTAAAATGTATGATTAATATCACTCATGTGTACAGTAAATAGGAAGCTATTGTCAGCAGCGTGTTAGCTTAGAATATATTCTATATATCTTATTAACCAACATACTTTGTATCTATGCTGAGCTACAATTAGCCAATAATATCAGCTAAATAACTATTGTTGAAGGGTAAAGTTGAACAGTGAGATTGATGAATGTCATGTGGTGCAATTTACTGATTTACAGTGACACTGTATTGTTAATATCAATCATACTCAAAAATAATAACCTCTGCATAATATTAACATTATGAAACTTTATGTTATTTACACGTTTGGTTGACATCTCTCGCACAATAGTGTTTTATCAGCACTGTAAATGCTGCTGATAAACTGAATGGCTGACATATCTCACATAAATGGTAAAAAACGAGGAATAATATGGCAATGTATCAAACAAATAATGGACTTTAAAAAACAATAACAATAAAGTATAGTAGTATGTTTTTTTTGAAGGATCTTTGGGTTGTAATTAAATGTGATTATGAGATTTATGTTTGATATATGTGAGTTTGTTACATTGGGCATCTGGGACCAAGTGTCAGTGGATGTTTCTGTTGATGTTGTTTGTTACTGCAACACCTGAACGCAACATCTAGATGGAGACAGAAACAGACTTGAGAGGAAGCGTGAGCGGGAAGTGAAACAACCTCTGACAGTCGACTGAGCTCAGGCGGACAGAGGAAGTACTAATGGCTAATGAGGATCTAACAGGCAAGTGTATTTATGGAAAGAGATGTTTGGATGGACACTGTTGACTTTAGATAGTACAAAACAGACTTTAGGTTAAGCATAAAAAAAGAACAGGCTGTCGAAGACACAGATCCCTCTACACGAGGTACGTGTTTTGTATTAATACAAATATTTTCTATGGTTTGATGGTAAAGTCCCTTTACTCATTTTCCAATCAATGCTTGTATCAAGTATGATTAGAGACCATTTAAACAGGGCTGCACTGGAGACTATTACTTTGACTCACAGGCCTTTCTTTTAACAGTAATAACTCAAACAAGTCAGTCTGAAGACAAATCTCTCCACCACAGAGCTCAGTGCTGTGGATTTCCCCTTTTTAGTGTTTGTCTGTCGCCATGGTTTCTCAGAAACTTAACATGAAACCTGTCTGACAATATATTATTTGGACTAGAGGTTTTCTTCTTTACATGGTCTTGTAGCCAAAACACGGAAATATAAAGATTACGGCCCGACCAATTAAAGGTGAAGTTCACCTAAATTACTAAAATATTGAGCATCAAAGTTCAATCTTGACTAAGATTTGTGGATTGAGAAAACAATCCTAACTCAAAGGTCCAAGCTTTTCCTAGAGCAATAACTGCATCATTGGATGGAGTTTACTCAGGTGTCACTTTGTACGTTTTGTCCATGTTTACTTATAAGTAACTTTTGACCTTAGAAATAGTATGACCAGTACCTTTTAAGTAAAGGTCTACTTCCCAGCTTTTACGGAGCGTTCAAATGTGTCTGGGCTGTTTGAAAGCCCAGGACAAAGCTGGCAAGTGGACCTTGAGTTGGTATTGTTTTGTCCAGCATTGCAAATTTACCAAAAACGTACCTTTAGTTGTTTCTTGCTATGCCAGAGGTTTTTTTTGTTTAATGTGCTAAGGTTTTGAGATGTTTGTCTCTAAGATTGGAGATAGCGGCGGCCATTCTTTTTCTAAGTTTTATTTGTGGTACATGCTGTCAACTGTTCTAATATGGACTAATTATTCAGTGGAAAGTGTTGCTGTGATGGTTTTTTTTCAGTATTTTTAGGCACCACACGTTCATTTCAAATTCATTTCCTTTCTGTTTTATTGGAATGGAGGAAATCCCGGAAACCTATTCCTATAACTATCCACATAGCTAAATACCATTACACGTCTGTGAGAAAATGTTTTTTATTAATTTGGGTGAACCAAGCCATTACATTTGAAGTAAAAGGAGTGACATTAACAGCTAGTAGTAGTAGCCTTCTTATAGTTAAACATAGATTTACCTTTTTTTAGATTTCCATACTGCTCATCCTTATTACCGATTAGTCATGAATCAGACAATAAGGGCATGAACCTTGGTCGTCATGAGCTGAGCTGTGTCACTCAGCCTGTGTTTGGAAAGATGAGCACACGACTGAAACATTTTGTGTTGGAGAAGTGACAGCAACTGGAAGTATGGGACAAAAGGTCAAGCTCATCACTTTAGAGCGTCCTGACCTTCATACAATGCTGAGTTGTAAATGGATTAAAGGTGGAAATCAGGAATGACTTTGTACATTTGAATAAAGTTTTTCAGTGCAGTTCAAATATTTGTACCGAATACCTCTAATACAGATGTAGAGAAAAAGTTGGCCTCTGGGGCTAAAACTGACCACAAGTTTATCCATGGGACTAAATAAGCTTGATGGGGGGGAAGCATTGAGCTTTTGTTATATTCATGTTTTTTATACCAATGTAGTTTAACAACTGTAAAAGATCAGGCAAATTAGATGATCAGTCAAATTAAGAAGACATGACAGAAAATGTTGAGTGGGTAGGGGAAGGCCTGCAGTAGCATGAACAACAACAACACAGGAAAAATGAGGGCAGTTGATTTTTGTTATTTGTTAGTAATTATTTTTAATTCTCTTTCTCCATTTCCCCTGTATAACTACAGCTATGAACGCACTTCCAATAAAGGTTGAAGACAGCATGTTGGCTTTTAAGGTGTTTACTGGCAGTAATTGTGAAACTGTGAAAACAGTATTGGAAAACAATCCAATGATAGTGATTATAAAGCAGAAAAAGATGATACCATAAACAATAGTTACGCAGTGTTTAGGATTCAGACTGTAATTACAAGCTGCTGAGTCAGAAAACCTGTTTACCTCAGCCTCTGAGTTGTAATTGTGACTGTAGATAATCAGGAATTTCTGACAGCTTTATAACAAACTTGTTTACTTAAAAACTACAAAAGTGGCAGCAAACCTTTGGTGAAATGCTGGCAGCCACATTTAATTCAGCAAATTGTACATGTGAAACGTGTTAAAATGTGATTAACTAATCTGTAACGTAAATTATGTAACAAATATGTTAAATGATGTGACTACAAAGCTAGCAGTGGTTAGCCTAACCATTTTGGTATAATGTGTTGAAGACTTCTAAGTTGGAATAATAGGTTTTTCTTTTCTTTCAATTCTCCCAGTTAAATGATCACCTAGTAGTAGCCTATCTTTTCATTGAAGATTTTGAAAATGGGTATTAAAGTTGTCAGAGCATAAAACCAATGATCTATAGATCTATAGTTAGAGGTGTGGCCTTACCAACTTCCATGTTTTCTCTGCTTTGCCCACCAAGAGAATTTGCTTATGACGTCATAAAGGGAAGATTCCAGATCGGCCCATCTGA
>NC_045746.1:17837808-17851174 GCF_008692095.1 Etheostoma spectabile | reverse complement strand
TTTTCTCAAAGGCAGAGCAGAATACCCAGGGCTCGGTCTACACCTATCGCCATTTCTAGCCCCTGGGGGACCGTAGGCAGGCTGGGGGAACTCATATTAATGACAAAAAACCTCATAAAGTGACATTTTCATGCCATGGGACCTTTTAAAATTAAAAGTCAAATTAAATTGTGGATTTGTAGAATCTTAACAAAGCTAGTAATCACAGAACAGCATAATTTTGCGTCTTCTTATTTCCTACCCCAGTAATTGTCTCAACTCAGATACATGTCAGGGACTTAATAATTGAACAGTGCCCCTCAGGTGGTAAAAAAAAAAAAAGGGAAACTACTTTGGAAAGTTCTTAAAAATGTTTTTCATTTCAAGAAAAAGGTCAAGTTGTGTGATAAGTCTACATAAGTCAGAATTCCCGGTCACACACTGATGTTAATCACACACCTACACACTTAGCATTTGTCTTACATGACAAAGAGTTCTGCTAAAACTTTTGGCTCCAGCTTTAAAAACAACAACAAGAAAACATAGTTTCTCACGTTGCAGCTTGGCTCTGGTGGGAGTTGGGAACTTCTGTTTTCGAGAAAACCCTAGGGGACAAGTTGTACTGCCATTGCAATGTTAAGAAAGGAAATGCCACGATCCTTCCCAGGAGATAAAGGCCATTTTTCCACCCCGCAAATTGCCTGATAGTACATGTCAGATGCAGGTTCCTGATTTTTGGAGAAAAAATACACTAAATACACACAAATGCAAGAATGTAAAGCCTTGATAGTCATGGTTTGTTTAGAAAGGTCTTGTGGCAGGAAGAGAGAGATGGAGGAGGATGCAGAAGTGGTATGAGCTCTTAAGATAGCCTCCTGCTATTTATATTTCTGCATGAGGGCATGGGCTGACTGACAGGGTGACGTGCTGTTGCTTGTAGACCACAGCTCTTTTTGACTTGACTAAGCACACCCTCAAATCCACCAGAGCTCGCCACGCCTACAGCACACACACACAGTCTACCGGGCCCCAGAAGTCGACCATACTTCTCTTTCCTCTTCCTTGAGCTGCTTTCTGTTCCTCAGCGTCTTGTCTGTCTTTTATTTTTGTAGTGTGTTTGTTGAATTCAGACAGGGATGGCAGAGCTGGAGGGCCTGGAGTTTGGGAAGTCAGACTTTGTGCTACTGGATGAGGTGACGATGGAGCAGTTTATGGAAAATCTGAAGTTGAGGTAAGGGGCCTGAGATACTGTTAGAGAGGAGGAAGGGAGGGAAGCAGCTGTGTGTCAGAGATGCCAAGGGTATCGCTTCATAACTCAAATGTGAGGAAAAACTGCATGTTTTTAATATGTGTTAAAATGAGTATAAAAAAGTAAGATCAAGGTGTAAACTGTTACAGGCTACTTAACTGTCTCACACATCCAAAAAACATAAGATAATTTGTTGCAATAGCACAAAATTACCAAATTCCCATTAAGAAAACATTATCTTTACGGCTTCTCTCAAGTAAGTGGCAGAGTGGACACACCTAAAGATGAAACATAAAGGGGAAATTAGTCACTTCTTCTACCTTTCCCGCTCAGCCTCAGAGTTCATATATAAGCTTGTGGTTGATGTGATCATCACCACAGTACGCACCGGCTGTCGTGTGAAGCAAATAAAGCACATGGGACGTTACCAAGAAGAACAGCTAGTCTCACCAAAACCAGTTGAAGTAAAATAAGTACATGGAACTTTTCTTTTATCTTGTGACCTTTTACTCTTTCACCATGTAAAGCTTTGGGGATTTTACACTTGTATCTTGTCTCTGAGTCCTGACAGTGTCCATTCTCACTTCCCTGTGTCTTTCGCAGGGGTGTCATGTCCTCAGTGCAAACTGTAAGAAATCACAGTTTTGCCCGGCATGTCGTCAGCACATGCAGACAAACACCAAAATGTCAAATAAGCTCTGGAGAAACAATTCACACTCTCAGTTAACGTGCGCACAGCAGGTTGCTCTAAATTCACATTTCCACGTAGTTACCTATAGTTACCCTGGCTTGTTGTAAAATAATGTATGTAGCTGAGTTTCAGCACACAGCCTGATCAGACTTGTCTGGTGGCAAATCAGAAGCAGGCACTAAAGTTGTGCAGATTATGTCTCTACTTAAATGATTTGCTCGAGTTCAGGTGTTTGCATTCACAATGTCCTTGACTTGTTAGTAATAGGCTGGTAAGCAGGGTATCTGTTAAAACAGATTTCCATGAAGGTTGTTGGCCAGAGAAACCACCACCACTACACATTTAGTTGCCATAGCTGTGAAAGAACCAGAGGTCGAGGCTCGATTTTATCTTCATTTTATTTTGAACAAAAAATAACAATACAATAAAACACAATAAGTGCAACACACCATTAGGAAAAACAATGTCTGTGAAGTGTTACAAATAATATGTTCAATCTGTCGGAAAAGGAGCGGAATGAAGCCCGCAAGCAAGCTTGTCATTTTTCCCATCCCTCCTTCAACTGTAAATAATTTCAATATATATTATATTTTTTGTATAGCAAGTTAACAAACATACACAAAAACATATATCATTTTAAACACATACCAAACATCGGTTGGAAAAGTGAATATGTTTTTATTACCAAGACATCAATTGCAGCGGATGATATGACCCCTTTAATAGCAAGTTGGAAACATAGCAATACAAGGTTTTTTAGTTCCTTCTAGCTCTATCAAATGATGAACTCAGTTTGATTGGTCAGTTTATTACCAGGAAGGAGGCTAGGGGGACTTCTTTATATTTTGTTTGGCAACAAACCCAACTCATGCTGAAAGGAAACCTAAAAAGTGCTGCTTCGGTGCTGGAGCAATATTCCTGCTTTTATGGAGATGATTTTAACCATTTGTGGAAAAATAAATATACAACCTTCTCAGTCAGGCTGCCATGATTATCTATAGCTGTGTCTCAGTTCAGTGGCCGGATCCTCCAGGACTCTGCCCAGGCAGTAAACCTGAACTCCAGGCTGGAACTTCAAATGACAAAGTCTCACTTCTCATGGACCAAAACTATAGGTGGTGTTAGGTTCTTCTAGCCAGCTGGCACAAACAAACAAAAAAAAACAAGTCTATAAATGAGGACAGTGGTCTGGTATTACTGTAAATGGCCAACTACATGCAAATACCAGTTGAAAATTGGGATGAGTTTACAATTAAAGTTGAGTTCCATTGGTGGACAAAGTATTCAGTACTATTTTACTTTGATAAAAAGTCAAAATGGGTTTTCAAATTTACAAAAGTAAAATACAGAGGTGATATAAAAGGGATGTTTAGGTAGTCACTTTACATATTGTTTGTTTAGTTTGAGCAACACTTTGCGTCTCATTTCATGACCTTATCATGTGTACACTCTTTATTTGCAAAGTAAGTCATTTGATGGAGTAAAAAATATGTTTCCTTCTGAAATGTAGTGCAGTAAATGTATTAAGTTGCACAAAATGACTATATTTAATAATAGTGATGGTAAAAAGCAGTTAAAAGTTGTACTTAACTAAAGTTATTAACTGTAGCCTTCTAAGTTACTTTCCTCTTGGGCATTTAATACGTAATTATGTATATGTTTATGCCTGGCTTTTATTATCTATATTGTTTATCCAGTTCGGTTGACATATTAACACTGACCAGCTGATATTTCCCAACTTCGCTGCCTGACCAGAACCAAATGAATGATCCTGTAAACAGCTAACCAGTACACTAGTTGTGTCCTCCAAATTCAGGACTAAGGAGGCCATTTCTCAACCCTGTCCCGTTATGATCAACTGAGTCTACAAATGTGAACCTCAGAGGATCAGCCCCTGAACTGGTGATGCAGCTTACATATCCAGTCCCATGCCCCCTAACAAAAAAGTTTAACAGTATTTAGTTTTCCTCCATTAACTCTTGGGACACGTCAATTTTACCTCTCGCAGCTCGACAAACCCACAAGGCTGTTACGCCCTTTGAACCACCAAGTTTCATTTCCTGATCTCAGTGTACACAAACTTGTGTCACTTCCTGTCAGGAAGTTACATCAGACATAAAGGTGGATGATCTTTTATGGAACTTGTAACTCGAGGGTTTTTTTATGGGCGGTATGAAAACGTCATAGTGCTAAACTCCTCTTTTTCCCCTTAAATTAATGATTGAATTAATAAAATACTTGAATACATAAAGTCATACATATACAGTGTGTACATACACACAGCATATTTATTGTTGATGCATCACTATATATCTATATAATACTTGTGCATGTGACCTTTGTAAAATATGCCATGTATTTTCTTTTGTTTGGACAGATTTGAGAAGGGCCGTATCTACACCTACATTGGAGAAGTAGTCGTCTCCGTCAATCCGTACAGACAGATGGACATTTACGGCAAAGATACCGTTGATGCGTACAGGGGCCGGGAGCTGTACGAAAACCCTCCTCACTTGTACGCCGTGTCTGATGCTGCCTATAAGGCCATGAAGAGACGGGCCAAAGACACTTGCATCGTCATATCAGGTCTGTCTCTTTCCCACTCTTAATCTCCACCTAATAAGCCTAATGATCATAGTGGAATGATTCCATGTAGCATTATGTCTACTTTGATGCATTAGTCCTCTTGAAATTGATGCTGATTACACATATGTGGAAACAAAACTGCTAGATGGATAGAAGAAAATGGAGAGAGAACTTTGCTATTGTTAGATCTATACCTCTGTTTGGCCTGTGTGTGGCGCCAGATAAAAAGCTTTGTTGTCATCTAAAGACTTGACTCAGCAACCATCTGTCTAGCAAGTTTATTTTTAAATGATCAATTAACCTTTTTTCTTGATTAGCCTGTTATTGTTTGGTCTATAAAATATCAGAACATTGTGAGACTATCTTGTTTGTCTGTTAAAAATAAAAGATATTAAGTGCCCCATCATAGCAGACAAAAATAATCAAATACTTGTGTACATCTTTTAAATCTCTCCTCAAACCTTTATATAGAACTTTTAAAAGAAAGAAAGGAATCTATTTTAGTATTGCTAGCATATACTGTTGGGTATGTTATTACCCACTTGTTTTTTTTAACGTTTTCTTAAGAAACACACACAGCAGTTTCTAAGTAAAGAGTTACTGCATAAATAAATATTATATTATGCAGCTATACTGATCTGTTCATCAGTGTTCAAACCTGTGTGTGTTTTGTATTTCAGGTGAAAGTGGGGCAGGAAAAACAGAAGCTAGTAAATACATCATGCAGTACATTGCGGCCATCACAAACCCAGGCCAGAGGGCCGAGGTTGAGAGGTGAGTGTTGCTTTAGAATCATACACTTATGAAGGCAGTACTCTAAACCGAAATGTAGATTCAGATGACTTTCATCCTCAATCCAACACAAATAAATAACTGGATCTTGAGAATTTGATGTTATCATAAATCATCTTAATTTCTTCTTGTCTTCCGACACCATTTTCCCCTCCCCGATGGCTTGTTCACACGTTTCCATCAACGGTTACCACAATGTGATAAATCAGTGTGAAGAATGTCCTGCTCAAATCCAACTGTGTGCTGGAGGCCTTTGGGAACGCCAAGACAAATCGCAACGACAACTCTAGCCGCTTCGGCAAGTACATGGACATCAACTTCAACTTCAATGGGGAACCTACCGGAGGACACATCAACAACTACCTGCTGGAGAAGGTGAGGGCGTGGATGGGTGGGCAGGGTGATGGAGGAGCTTTGAATGCAGACAGGGGACCTTCACGGTTCCAAGAAACACAAAAACAAGCTAGTTATTCGCTTTTTGGAGGACATAAAGAGCACACCTCTAAAGGAAAGTACAGAAAAGTTCTGCTCATTTAGTTTTTAAATGATGTCTTCTATCCCGAACATGAATGTTTTATGAGGTGAAGACAAAGAGGTGTGAGGGAACATCCATGAATAGATGGATCTGTGAAGCCGATGTGCTGCTGCATGTTAATGACTGGCTCACCTGGGGCTACTTGAAGCGGCTGTATTTATCCGTTCTGTTAAAGAACCGTCTGGCACTCAGCGCTGGTGTGAATGATGGTGCCATGATTCATTTTCAGAGGGCAGGAATAACCACACCATAACTTAACTACCCTGCTTCTGCACCAGCAGTCAACATGGTGCTGCTGTGGTGGTCGCTGCTAATCAGTTTAGTTTTCAGTGTAGTGTCTTGAAGAAAAACCCCAAACTGTTATACTTAAACTCTGTTGGAAAATTAGTTGGGTGTGATTTTGTCGCTTGGTTGTGGATTTGTCTTACTGGGTGATCCATTCTTGAGTGCATGATGTCTCTTTTAGACATTTTTAGTGCAGCTATAGTGGAGATCATTTGGCTGTCTAAAACACCGGTGCTATATCTAAGGTTTTGGTGTCAATCTCTCAAAATCTAAGAGCGAAGACCTTCTTTTTTTAAGATACTTTAGGGCGTTTTAGGCCTTTATTTTCAATAGGACAGCTGAAGACATGAAAGGAGATAGAAAAAGGCAATAACAGGCAGCAAAGGGCCGCAGGTTGGAGTCAAACCCACGGCCGCTCCGTCAAGGAGTGAACATTTATATATGGGCGTGGGCTCTACCAGGTGAGCTACCCAGGTGCTCAAAGACTTTTTTAGATGTGCAATTTGTCACCAAAAGTACAGCAAGTAACCATCCAGGGAACAATCTATCTTTGACCTTTTGCCACATGACATGTTGCACTTTGAGTTGAGAGTTTTACTTTTTCCTTTTGACTAGAAACTTGTTTTGACCCCTTTAGAGCGTCATTTGTCTTTTGTTACCTTGCAAACTCACACATGGGATTGATGATCTATGAGAAATGCTGCTAACTTGTTTTATTTAGCTTAATATGAATTCTGTTTCAGTTAATACTTTATTTGCTCCACCTGTAGATGTAATCCAGAGAGGTTTGATACAAGCTAACACACTTCTTGGTGTAGTTGAAAGCAATTTAGAGGAAAATAGCTAAAGTAAGAACCGACAATGCAGGAACTCATACAATAAACAACACATTTAAACGTATTTTAATAACTCATGGAATGCATTGTTCCACATAGAATAATTGTATAACAGGGTAAGAGTCTCTGAGGATGGATGTTTGGTTCGCTACCATAATCTGTTCTCCTGTTCAAGTCCAGGGTGGTCCAGCAGCAAGACGGGGAGAGGAACTTCCACTCATTCTACCAGGTAAACTCTTATCTATGCTGCTGCTAAACATACACTAATGATGCTCAAGTACTACTCCCTGAACTCACATTGAGACTTATAAAAATAAAAAAATCTAATCAAAAATCTAATGGATTACTTTT
Source organism: Etheostoma spectabile (assembly GCF_008692095.1). Classification (NCBI taxonomy): domain Eukaryota; kingdom Metazoa; phylum Chordata; class Actinopteri; order Perciformes; family Percidae; genus Etheostoma; species Etheostoma spectabile. Next base: position 17,843,870 of record NC_045746.1, on the reverse strand, counting down.
ACCTTACCTTACATTACCTTTATGGAATTTATTAAATTGGATCTGAGCTTTTATGTTTGATGTGTATTTATAACAGTTACTCCGTGGAGGTGCAGAGGAGATGCTGGAGTCATTTCATCTGCAGAATGATCCTGCTGTTTATATTTATACCAGAGAGGGAGCTGCAACTGTTGTGAGTTTGTCACCTTTACATTTAATTTACACTTTAATAAAATCAGTTATTTGAAAAACAAACTGCACAGCACACACATTTTAAATAAATGGTTATACTTTCTGAGGCACCAAATTCCAAAATCCAGGATGTCCCCTATGAACTTCAGCTCATGTTCTTTTGACTGAAAATAATAATCCAAACTCCTTTTTTCTTAAGACTTCCAACAATGATCGCTCGAGCCACAAAGCAGTGATGAGTGCCCTGGGAGTGATCGGCTTCTCTGGAGAGGAGATTAACTCAATTTATCAGATACTGGCCTCCATTCTTCTGTTGGTAAGGTATCGCATGGATGGTTAAAAATAGGAAAAGTAAAATTTATATTCTAGGATTAAAATTAGAAAGTATTTTCTTCACCACGGGTGCAACGTTGAATGTTCAAATTTGACCTGCCACTTTACCATTGTTTTTTGGCTGGTGAGTGACACCAATCTACCAGCCACTTGCATATTTTACCAGTATTTGGCTGGTAAATGGTGCTCATTTTGAACCCACCTGTTAGATTTTCTAACCATGTAGACTAAACTGTCTCTTTGTCATGAGATCACCAACACAGTTGTGATAAGATTATGGCTCTATAAGGAACTGTTATGGTCTGTTTTTCAGGGAAACGTGCAGTTTGAGACTGATGGGGAGTGCGTTCAGATCCTGGGACTCAAAGCTGTTAACCACATCGCTGAGCTGACAGCCACAGAGGCGGACAGTGTTGTCAAGAGCCTGCTGTTCCGCACTGTGGCCACCGGGGGCGGGGAGGTCATCGAGAAGGGACACACGGAGCAGGACGCCTGCTTTGGGCGAGATGCTTTCGCCAAGGTGCTGTTGCTTTACTTGTTTATTTACAAGTCAAACAGTCCAACTTAGACGTAATAGTTTATCAGGATAAGATGTATGCTTTATACAGATTATTATTATACAGCTTTTCCAGGATAAGACAATTATGTTAACATCATCACTGTGGCATGCTTTCCTTTTATCTTATTTTCACAGCTGTCACATTATTTTAATCTCCGGTTCTAAACACACTCTTTCTTATTTCCCCGCCCAAGGCTCTTTATGAGAGACTTTTTTGCTGGATTGTGAACCGCATCAACAGTGTCATTGAAGTTAAAGACTACAACCCAGTGCTTCATGGGAAAAACACAGTCATCGGCGTGCTGGATATATACGGCTTTGAGATCTTTGAAAACAACAGGTTGGTGATGTTGTGTTGTGAAATGTATTTTCTTAAGTGGAAATTTGTCATTGTTGATGCTGTTGATAAAGTGTTTGTTCCTCTGTTGTCGGCCAGTTTTGAACAGTTCTGCATCAACTACTGCAACGAGAAGCTGCAGCAACTCTTCATCGAGCTGATCCTCAGACAGGAACAAGGTGAATACCAGAGAGAGGGCATCACCTGGCAACATGTAAGAAACACACTGAAACAACAACAAATGCAAGCAAGGTGCCTTGCCACACAGAAAAACACACACGTTTACAGATCAATTAATACTAGCTATTCTCAATATATGGACCCTTAAAACAACTTCCAAGAATACAATAACATATATTTCTACCAAAAATCATTTTCTATGATCTTCACCGTTTTTTTGCACCTTACTGATAATCTTTACTGTTTATATTTTGCTGCACAGCAATTTCAATCTGGATAAATAAAGTTTATTTTTAAAAGTTGCCTATTAAAAGTTATTTGTGACAATACATTTGGTGCAGATGGGACACACAAAAGCTTTTGCACTTATAAATGTTTGTAAGTGCAACTGCATGCAAAAAAAAGTGCATCATCAGTACATGATGCACTAGCGATTTATAAACATCACTGCCTTTCCCTCTTACTTAACAATCTTAATCTTACTGTATATACACAGATTGATTACTTCAACAACCAGATCATTGTGGACCTTGTGGAGCAGCCCCACAAAGGCATCATCTCCATTTTGGACGAAGCTTGCCTCACTGTTGGCAAAGTCACCGACACAGTCTGCCTGGAGAGCATGGACACCAAACTGGCCCAGCACCCCCACTACACATCCCGCAAGGTGAGAACAGATCCGAAACATCATCTGTCAGGATTCATCTCAACTTCATATACCTATTCAGAAGACCTTTTTCAGGCTAAGGGGCTGCTGCTCAACTTGAAACTGAAATGATGTTTAAAAAGGGATCTCGGAAAACATGGTTGTAATTTCACTTAGTTTGGGGAAGTGGTGATAAGTTGTTGACATATCCTCCTCAGATTCTTAAAAACAAAAAATGAGGAAATATTATTTTATGCCCAAACTGGAGTTGCCCAGTAGAAATGCCAAAGTGAATTTGTTTTTTTTGACTTAACAATCAAGAACAAGGAGTTGTTAAAACACTTTAAAGTGCCCACATTATGAAATAATAACTTTTTTCTGTGATTTGGGTGTTATTTTGTGTCTCTGGTGCTTCCACACACATACAAACTTGGAAAAAAACCCGATCCATGCTCTTTTGAATGTGATACAGGTTTCTGAATGTCCTCTACCTTTCCACGTAGCTAGCCGAGATGAGGTGCATGCTAGCGCTAGATGAGAATAACATGGGTGCTTTAAAATGTGCTGTAACATGGGTGCATTTTTGTGTTGCGGTCAGTAGGGAGCAGAGTTTCTCCAATGTTTTGCCTTCAGAGACATCATAACATGCATCTCAAACAGCAGGGGCTCTAACATGCTGCCAGTATTTCCTCCTCTTAAAGCTGAAATATGGTACACTATTGTATTGAATGTAATTTTGTATACTGATGGTTCTGTACTCACACTGTCTCCTCCTCTTTTCCAGCTCAGCCCCACAGACAAAACCATGGACTTTCAGAAACACTTCCGTATTCGCCACTATGCCGGAGACGTCACGTGAGTCACTAATAAGTTTTCACACTTTACCACAGTTGTCTGCTTTGGCCCAGGGGGCCGGTCTGAAAAAGTGACAGGGTGTTGCGCAAAGTTCAGAAATGTAAGCCAAATAATCCTATTAAAGATGTCAGTTTATGATATTGGCAGCAGTGAGTTAATTCATAGAGGTGTTCCAGTGGTGTTGGTAGTGTTGTGCTTAAAGTGACAGCTTTACTGATCAGGAGTTATTGTAAACTGTGGTTAGAAATCACCGTTAACAAAGTAAAGTCATAATGTGTGACAACTGGTTGCTAAAAAACTATTGATTTGTGTCTTAACTTTCTTATGATCTCACATCTCAAAGTATATTCCTAAAGATTGGATCCAATTTTATCCCAAACAGTATTTAGTACTAAATTTACATTTACATGAAATTTAAGATAAATCATACACTCAATTTTTACCACAATATTGACCAAGTGTGTGTTGCTGTTTACGTTGTTCCATACAAATAGGAAATTTAGTTACCGAACATTGGCCACCTATTCCAATATGTGTAGGATGTCATCCACATGCATACATTTGCATTGTAAGCTACATATATACTGCACAATCCATTCATCTGAAACCACATGAAGAAAACTCCTCACGCGTAAACATAAAGTGCATTCACTAACCTGCACAGCCAGGCACACAGATACAACAATAGACATGTACAACACACGTGGCATTATAGAGGCAATGAGAGGAGATGCTCCCATCTGTGTTGACTGCAGAGAATCAGTGGTTCACAAATGTTCAGAATGTGCCGTATGGCAGCTTTGTAACATTTTATGACTTATGCATTTAAAGCTTTAGTGCGTGACTTTTTTATAATAATGAACGTCCGTTACATTCAAGCCATCGCCAAACGAGTTGCTACAAAACTAATTAAGACTGTCAGCTCCACACAACTCTCTCTGTTTTTCTAGGCATGGCTGTGTTTAGAAATTGGTGTTGAACTTGAGTGAAGATAATTACCTCTTCGGAAGAGTTCATCGTGTCACCCATATTAAGTCATTTAAAATACGACTTAATATGAGTGACACCTGTTGGAAAGGCAAGTTTTGAAAGACATGGAATAAAGTAAAAAATTAAAATTGGCATGTTTTTATAGAAAAGATCTTATCTGAGATAGAAAATGTAAGTTCAAATTAAAGATAAGATGCTGATCTTCCATAAAACATGTCTTTTTGTCACCTGTTAAGGCTTCACATGTGTAGTTTAGGCCATCCCTCCCCTTTTAGTCTTAATTTATTAAGATCCTTTTGGTAAACATTTTGCCTTGGTGAGATAATCAGTCGAGACAGGTAGGAAAGATTCACACGATGTTCAGTGCCACTAGAGCAGAATTTATAGAATATATTATGTCATAAATCAAATGTAGCATTTTATATATATTATATTTATATTAAATATTAAGGCTTTTTAGCTTTTATCCTATTCCAAAAGTATCCTTTATTTTTTTATATGATTGTGGCCGTTTGTTTATGATTCACAGCCTAGAGGTCAAACGGTTTGTTTGGTTTCCTTCTCCATCACTGCTCCACTTCCTTAATGTGCTCACTGGATTTAAACATCACAGTGGGCAGATGAGGCCCCTGGCCAGAAAGTCACCCGTCGTTGCTTTGGTTTCAGAAGATCCCCACTGCTCACGTGTACTGCCCTCAATCTAGAGAAGGGAAGGAAATTAATATGTCAAGGGAAAACGAAAGGAGGAGGAGGTGGGCAGGGAGGGCTGGAGTCAGCTGATGAGACAATTTTGGCTCTGCGAGATGTAGCAACAGTAATCAAGGAGAACTGGGGTAGGGTTTATTGAGGGCCTTTGACTCGGGGAAATCCAGGCTACACGAACCGAAACACAGAGCAATTTCATCCATCTTTGAAGCTAGATGCAGCTTTCACAGACAATTGCTGCTCTGTACCTTTTCTCCCTAGCCGCCCTCCGCTTGTCAACGTTCAGTAGGTCTTTTACTTTAGTGAAAGTACCAACACAAAGTCCTTAATGCAGAAAAATGATTCCTGTGAGGGTTGTGCTATTAAATGTTATATTATTACATTATGCTTACTGATGCAGTATTGTGTAAGCAGCATTTTGCTGTTGTACTTGGCTGAGACGGAGCTCTCCTGTAACTAGTTTACATTTGGCTGTAACATAGGGCTGATGCTTTTTTTTTAGATCAGTCCGACTTTTTTTTTTTTAAAGATTATTTTAATTATTACCTTTATTAGACTAACAGTGGATAGACATGAAAGGGGGAGAGAGATGGGGGAATAGAACGTAGCAAAGGGCTGCAACTCGGGCCGCTGCAGGACTCTGCCAACACGGGTCGCACGCTCTTACTGGGTGAGCCCGAGGCCACCCCTCGAAGTGACAACTTTTGTTTTGTTCACCATAACCCCACAATGATTCAGTTTACTGTAATTCAATTCAAGCAAATCCTCACATTTGAGAAGTGGAAACCGTTAACTGTTTGTCATTACTGCATTCAAATCAGACATTAATTATCTGATGATCAGCTTACTGATCAATTAATCAACTATCTCTTTCAGCTCCAAATTCATACACTGTTGGGTATCATCATTTTAAAGCTTTCGTGTGTTTCATATATAAAAATATGTATGTAAAAATACTTTATTTTTGATTTAGTGATTGATATGTCATGTTGTACAAAATACATATATTTAAGTACAGTACTACAGTAAAGGCACTTTCCTGCCAGCGTAAAAAGACAGGCTGGATAAGGGCGTGTGTGACAGACCTGCAGTCGTGATGACAGATGGCTGTCCCTGTCACTGTGTGTCTCCGTCACCCTGCCTCACGTCAGGGTTGCTCCAGCTGAGCTGTCACCCTTTATATATTGCTTCCTGGTGGTACTGGCCTCCCCATCATCCCCTGTCCCATCCCACCACATCTGAGTCTACTCTGGCTAAATATACCCTCATCCTCGCCACTGACTGGC
>NC_045746.1:17835890-17837798 GCF_008692095.1 Etheostoma spectabile | reverse complement strand
CCCCCCCCCCCCCCCACTCTCACCATACCACCACTATCACAAGCTTTGACCTACTTCGCTTCCTTATCCTCGTTCCTCTTTTTTTCCTCCTCCCTCTGTACTGCAACCCTCACCTGACTCTTTTTACCATCCACAATTTAATTCCCTGCAGTTTTGCAGCCCTGCACATGCAGCACTTTAAGCAGCCATGAGCTATATCATTTTCACTTATAGCACAAGTTTGTATTGTATAAAATCTCCCGTTTTGTTCCTGTCTCAGTGTGAGCTTCTGTTAACCTTGTAAAACACAGCCCTCCCCTTGCACCAGCCTTGACCTTCATACTTTATATACTTTTCTCTAAATTATCCTCCTGTCTCTGGAGAGCTGCTGTCTTTATCTCTGCACTTCCTCTCCTGTCTGTCCTCTCCCACCACTGTCCTGTCCTTGTAAATGAGTGTTGTGGATTATTATTGTGTTGTTCTAACTGCTCTCTTTTTACTTTCACACTCTGTGCCTCTCCGTTGAGCTTCCTGGAATTTGGTCAGGTGGTTTCAGCACCCATAAGCCAAGGGGACACATCTGTCATAGCCAGCCTCCGCTTCCTTGCTTCCAACAGTGCCTACCCAGGACACAGTCACAGACAGGGCCATGCAGACAACTTGTGACATGCTGTGTGTGTGCGTGCGTGCGTGTGTGTGTGTGTGTTAGAGAGGGAGGCATGCAGAGAGAATATGTAGAGTTGTGTATGTGGAAGAGTGTGAAATACTGCAGTGGTGGAAGTACATTTCCATTTTATTTTCATATCATCTTGACTTTATACTTCTACTGCACTACATTACTTTACATGTACTTTTTACTATACCACATTTATCTGACAGATGTAGTTACTTTACAGATTAAGCTTTTGATTAAATAAATAATTGAAACAAATGATAAAATATTGCAAGCCTGAGTTTTCCAACCTTTTTGGCCTGTGACCTCTTTATGTGAGTGATTCCTCATCTAATAATAATAATAATAATAATAAATTCAAATTGTATATGTTTGCTTTCCACACATTGTTTCAGTAAAATAACTGTTTAAGCCCCAAGCACGCCCCCCCCCTACTTTGGTGAGGGGCTGGATCCCTACTTTTTAAACCACTGGGTTAAACTGTCAAACTGTATACACACACAGTAGTTAAAAGTAGAACTAAGTAGGATTTTGAATACAGAATGGATTTTTTAAGCAAATGATCCACACTGTGTAAGTAATTGTGAACGAGAGAGGAGAGAGAGGTTTATTTGAGGCAACATTTACACTAGAGCATGCTCTTTCCCCCGGGCTGGACAGCTTATGTAACCTTGCCTTACTGTGCGCCTCTGACCTCCCGCTGATGCATCACAAAAACTTACTAAGCAGTTAAAAAAAAAGGCAGGCAGATTAGTTTGTAGACAGTTTTTTTTTTCTTCTCCAAAATGTGAGCTGTGGGGGAAATTTGACCATGTGCCTAATTTATAAATCGTCTAAGCGGCATGACCTCCGGGCTGAGGACTGTGAATCATTTGGCGCAAAGAGCACAGTCCGTTAATGGGAAGTGATAGTGACCCTTTCAGTGACAGACGCTTACTGTTTAAACTGTGTTATGTTCTATCTGACTTCCTTGTAATTTTAACTTTTTTCTGACACACCACTTTACTCCTAGTTATTTTCAGCGGAGCATCCCTCCTTTTGACTAGTTTTGGCCATTTCTCGATTACTCTCACTTTCTCTGTCTACATCTATTACAGATATTCCGTCGAGGGCTTTTTGGACAAAAACAAGGACCTGCTTTTCCAAGATTTCAAGCGTCTCATGTACAACAGGTGCCAAACATCATGATGCTCCTGACAGTTCTGTAACTGGGTTAAATATATACAGTGAGTTTCATGCACTCCTCTGCTAACCCA